>NC_056737.1:1896634638-1896692138 GCF_019279795.1 Protopterus annectens
GTTCCTTTTGTGTAACTGTCCTGATACATTATTATTTCTACAAGAATGACTCTTAACATTCACCTTCAGAATCACCTTCTGCCAGCAAAAACTACTGCCCTACTATCATTCACTGACACCATAAACAAATGCAGGGACTCAGACAAACGTGTTTCTTCCTTATTCCTTGACCTGCCACAAGCTTTCAATACAGTTTCTCACTGTAATCTCCCATATAAACACAAAAGTGAGAAGAAGTAGCTGGATTAAACCCACTCAAAGTAATGCAGGCTGAAAATCACCACACAGTTGTAGAATGCAGAATCCACTTTATTAACTTCAGATCATAAAAATCCAAGGGTGAGTGCTTTTGTCCAGAAAGATCTAGATTTCATCAGACAATTTACCCCACATAGTTACTTCCTTTTTATACAGTTCAAACAGGAAGTTCCACCTAGTTATGAACTTATCAATTATGTCATTAAAAGCACAATATTTACAGTCACTGAATTTAAAAAAGCAGACAAAATATACAAACTGAAAAAGTTCATGGAACACACCACCCTAAAAAAATATATATAAGCACTGCTTCATAAAATGACAATGTACAATAAATATTTAAATATGTTGAATATGTTAAAATAATAAACGTGTAATTAAATACTAAAAACTAGATATAGTAGAAAATGTTAAGAGAAATAAATACACATTAACATAATAAATACTGAACGTGTGAATTATTTCAAATGTTAAAATACATAATGGAGAAATATGTTTTTTTTTTTTTATCTTTCCAATGCCTTCAGTTTCAAAATTGGGCTAATGGAAATATGCTTATTTAGGCCTGGGCAGTTCCCAGCATTTAAACACAATTGCCAGTATAATTCTCTTTTCTTAAGTAATAGTGACCATGCACCACCCTTCATGTCGGTACTGATATTATCTATAATAAAAAAATTGGAACTTATGATCATTGTACTCCAAAACATGTTTGCTAATTGAATTAGTTTCTTTTTTATTCCTTATGTCATATAGGTGTTCGTATATGCGATTTTTTTAACTTTCTATCAGTCTTGCCTATGTAAAAGCAAGAACAGGTGGTACACATTAAACAGTAAATCACTTTCTCCGAGTTACAATTACATTTCTGATTGATTCTGATTTTGATATTATTGATGTCAAAAATATTGCCTTCTTTTATGTAACTGCAGTAATTACATTTGCCACAGACCTTTATTCAGGCATACCTCACCCAATTGGTTTGGAGTGGTTTCCAGATATCTTATATGAAAAAGATATCTCACACTTCCAGATCTTGGTCTTTTCACAACTGATGGAAATTGTCCTTAAAAACAACTTTATTTTGTTTAACAAAGAAATTTACTTACAACAAGTAGGTGTGGCTATGAGATCTGCATGTGGTGGTCTATATGCAAATATTGTAGTTAGGCAATGGGAAAGAGGAAACTAACATTGTTGCAAGTAAGAATGATTATAAGACTTCTTTCATCACTGTATTCACTCACAATAGTTACATACTAATTAACACCTTAACAAAAAACTGGTCTATTTTGAGACATGATAAGAACATCAGACAACTAATAGGACCGCAACCAATTATGATATATAGGAAAGGCAAGAATATGAAAAACATATTTGATAGCAGTAACTCTTATTCAAACCACAGGTCAGGTTCTATGAACAAATGTGGCAGATGTAATTACTGCAGTTACATAAAAGAAGGCAATATTTTTGACATCAGTAATATCAAAATCAGAATCAATCAGAAATACAATTGTAACTTGGAGAAAGCGGTTTACTATGCCATGTGTACCACCTGTTCTTGTTTTTACATAGGCAAGGCTGACAAAAAGTTAAAAAAATCACATATACGAACACCTATATGACATAAGGAATAAAAAAGAAACTAATTCTCTTAGCAAACATGTTTTGGAGTACAATGACCATAAGTTCCATTTTTTTATTATAGATAATATCAGTACCAACATGAGGGGTTGTGCATGGTCACTATTACTTGAGAAAACAGAATTATACTGGCAATTACGTTTGAATGCTGGGAACTAGCCAGGCCTGAATGCGTATATTTCCATTAGCGCAATTTTAAAACTGAAGGCATTGGAAAGATAAAAAAATATTTCTCCATTATGTATTTTAACATTTTAAATAATTCACATGTTCAGTATTTATTATGTTAATGTGTATTTATTTCTCTTAACATTTTCTGCTATATCTAGTTTTTAGCATTTAATTACACATATTTATTGTTTTAATATATTCAACATATTTAAATATTTATTGTACATTGTCATTTTATGAAGCAGTGCTTATATATATGTTTTTTGGGGTGGTATGTTCCATGAACTTTTTCAGTTTGTATATTTTGTCTGCTTTTTTAAATTCAGTGACTGTAAATATTGTGCTTTTAATGACATAATTGATAAGTTCATAACTGGGTGGAACTTCCTGTTTGAACTGTATAAAAAGGAAGTAACTATGTGGGGTAAATTGTCTGATGAAGTCTAGATCTTTCTGGACAAAAGCGCTCACCCTTGGATTTTTATATTCTGAAGTTAATAAAGTGGATTCTGCATTCTACAACTGTGTGGTGATTTGCAGCCTGCATTACTTTGAGTGGGTTCAATCCAGCTACTTCTTCTGGCGTTTGTGTTTATCTGCTTCATTTTGTACTTTGTGACTTTTTTGAGTTTGGGATGGCCAGTGAAGCTAGCAGGTATTCATTGAGCCCACTTTCTACTCAGAACAGGGATTTGGAGACTCTACAACAAACTGTACTTGCTTTGAGTTCAGTAGTACAATCGCTGTCACTTTCTCCGGTTCGATCCTCGGCTGGGGTGCCTTCTGTGCGGAGTCTGCATGTCCTCCCTGTGGTCGCGTGGGTTTCCTCCGGGTGCTCCGTTTCCCACATCCCAAAGACATGCTGCAGGTGGATTGGACACTCTAAATTGGCCCTAGGTGTGCGTGTGAGTGTGCCTTCTGTGGAAGGTTGGGCGCCGGGCTGGCAACTCGACACCGTAAAACTCCACTGCCATTCAATGTGCGGACAGGTGATCCGCTGTGGCGACCCCTAACCGGGATAAAGCCGAAAGAAGAAGAAGAAGAAGTACAATCGCTGTCACTCAGTGGATTCCTTGTTGAACACGCCCTCTTCTGACATAATCATGCATCAGCAGGTAGCTGGTGGGGCTGTAATGGCTTCCACAAGCCTGCAGAATGTTTTAAATTATGTCTCTCTTTCAAATAACTCTCGATGACCTTCTAATGAACATTTTTTGAATGTTTCTAATGGAGAGGACAGTATTAATGCATATATACCTTGTGGACAACGCATGAATCACTCTGTGAACATTAATTCATCAGCAAGTACAGTTCCAGCATTAAGAGACTGCCTTGCAGAAACTTTTTCCTTTGGTGAAGCTGAGAGAATCACAATGGACATTGGTAACAATGATTTACCATCTCTTTTTGATCAGTTTGATTACAAATTTTCTAAAATTAAGCGACTTCAGCTTGACAATGCTTATTTTAGAGAATGTATTAAGGACAATATAGTGCCAAAAGGTTTAAGAATGTGGTGCTACCCTAATGGGTTACAATACAATTCAGAACTATTTAAAGAGCTAGTTGCTTTATTTGATAGACATGGCATACAATATATGCGTTTGATAGTAGAATATAATGATGTTTTAATTAATGAATTAATATATATTTAAATATATAATAATATAATATAATATATATAATTATATAATAATAAATATTATAAGAAATATTTGCTTATGTTTCTGATATTGATAAAAGCATTTGTGAACATTTGCATTATGAACAACACAAATTTGAGCATGTGAGAATTTTGTAAGAGTATGGAGCATCTAGTAAGTTCTATTAAACTTCGTAAAACTAAGAGACTGAATAGTGACAGAAATGACTATAGTAATATCATATGGCATATCCCAGACCTCCCCCTTCCCAGGAATGGGGTAAAAAATATACAAATTCTAATGGGAATCCTGGCAACAGCAACAGCAATGTTATTAGTACTGATAATCCTTCAACTAGTAGCTCGGGTCAGGTTTTTTTAGACAAGGAAGAGTCCCCCCCGAGATGCTCAGAGTGTCTGAGGAACAAGGGTCCCCAGGGGAACAACAATTAGGATATGGCCCCAATGAACAGGAACAACCATTGGAACAGGGGAGGGATGGTGAACTGAGGGGGGAAGAGATACCAGTCCTGGAACAACAGGATGTAAATGTGACTTTAACTAACTTGTGCATTCACCACCAAACAATTTAGGTGATTATATGGACCATTTACTCCCACCCTGCCACATAGTTATCAATACTTTAGGTGACTTTAATGTGTATAATTTTTCCAGCATTGCTGTTAATTCTGAACACTGTGATTTGTTTGCCAAAGGATTCACCTTTGTACCCCCACAGCCCCTAGATGTTTCTAATACTCTTATGGATTTAAGAATGTATACACGAAAGCTTATCTTGAATATTCTTTTTAAAAATGCTGCACCTGGTTCCTTTGTTAACCTTTTAGCCATCTCAAGTACATATAACCCCCCACTTCATCCCATTGTCCAACTTTTTGAGAACATATGTGAGTTACATATACGTAACTCTAAGCTTTCTAGTAGGAACTCTGACATGAATGAGAAAAAGGTAATGGAAGAAATTAAAATCTTTTCATAAACTATTAGAATTATGAAACCTGATAAAGGTGGAGGTGTTCTCTTGATGGACTATGGGGATTATAACAAGAAAATGCTTTGTATTCTAGAAGAAAAGCGTATTTAAAATCATCCATTAATGAACTGAACACTTCTTACCAGCATATAAGGAATGAACTCCAAGATTTATTTATAGATAGTTCAGTTTCTATTGATGTGCTTAATTTTCTCTCTGTTCCCTACCCTAAAATATCAGTCATGTTTTGGCTGCCAAAATTGCATAAAAGTCTTAACCAACCACCCATGTGACCCATTGTAGTTCTCCATGGTGTCCATTACCCACCCCCTTGCAAGATATCTAGACAACAAGTTAAAAGAATACATATTGAGTGAGACACATCTGCAAGGATTCATGGAGCTTCTTACATGCTATAGATGACATACCTTTCAAGGACATATTTGTTTTTATTACTATCAATATTAAGGACCTTTATTCAGTCATACCTCACACAATTGGTTTGGAGTGGTTTACAGATTTCTTATATGAAAAAATATCTCACACTTCCAGATCTTGGTCTTATCACAACTGATGGAAATTGTCCTTAAAAACAAATTCATTTTGTTTAACAAAGAAATTTACTTACAACAAGAAGGGGTGGCTATGGGGTCTGCATGTGGTGGTCTATATAGAAATATTGTAGTTAGGCAATGGGAGAAGAAATTTCTTTTTCCTTCATGTTATTTTGAGCATATCATATTTTGCACCTGGTTTTTGGATGATATGTTTGTTCTGTGGGATGGACCTGTTGATGCTATTGATGATTTTATAAACTATATTGGAACCACCACAGAATTTCTAAAGTTCACCTATACCAGAGACCTTGACAAAATTTCCTTTTTAGACATCTTACTGGAAAAGGATTATCAAAACAAGATGTTTGTTTCAAAAATTATTTGGAAAAGCATGTATTCAAACTCGCTATTGCATTTTTCTAGCACACACCCAATCAAACAAAAGAAAGCAATAGTTAAGGGACAGTTCATGCGTGCAGCTCGTATGGTATCTGGTATTGATGAATTTCTAGATGAATGTGACAACTTGAAAAATATGTTTAAAAAAAGAGGCTATCCTTCTAAGTTCATTAGTGATATAATGATTGAGGTGGTTAAAAAGTGTAAGCGTGGGTTTTATGTACCTTTACTTTCTTGTAATATGATTGAAAGTGGTCCTTCCACCAGTAATCAAGAAACTAACATTGTTGCAAGTAAGAATGATTATAAGACTTCTTCCATCACTGTATTCACTCATGATAGTTACATACTAAGGAACATCTTAACAAAAACTGATCTATTTTGAGACATGATAAGAACATCAGACCACTAATAGGACTGCAACCTATTATGGTATATATGAAAGACAAGAATATGAAAAACATATTTGAGAGCAGTAACTCTTATTTTTTTTTTAACATTAAGTTAGTACTAGGCTAACTGCCCTTGCGAGCCATTGTAAGCCTAGCCAATTATCCCTTGTGAGACTTGAACTCTGCACCTTCTGTTTTTAAGGCAAACACCTTAAACATTAGGCCACCAATTTAAACCACAGGTCAGGTTCTACAAACAAATGTGGCAGATGTAATTACTGCAGTTACCTAAAAGAAGGCAATATTTTTGACATCAGTAATATTGAAATCAGAATCAATCAGAAATACAATTGTAACTCAGAGGAAGTGATTTATTGTGCCATGTGTACTACCTGTTCTTGCTTTTACATAGGCAAGACTGCAACTCAGGAAACAAACGAAGGCTCAAGGACACAAAGTCTCCAAAACAAACAAAATGTAAAAACAGGTTTATTTCTTTGCAAATAAACAGTATGATACAAAAATAAACAGTTAAGCGCTTTTCGTCTTAATTTAAAAGACTTCTTCAGACTTACAACAGTAGCACAAGTGCTCACTTTAATACAGACCACATGGTGGTTTCAAAAAACATTAACCAATGGTATTGCATAAATAACTAAGTAATTAAGCCTAGACACATGACATCAGCAACAAGTCAAATACAAAAACGGCAACAGTGAAAAACTGTAAAGAACAAAAATGTATAGCTGCTTTTGTGCACAAATAAAGTCACATTAAATCACTGCATTTAGGTGGATAGAGTATAACTCTTGAAATATGTGATAAAAAATTATGAAAAAACTGTGAAAAAAAAAAAATATATATATATATATATATATATATATATATAAATGTAAATGCATATATACACATTGTTGTGAGTTACAAGAGCACTCCAAGTGGCCTAAAAGAACGCTGCACTCATAAAATAAAATAAAATAAGAGACTGCAATTTCAACTTTAACCAGTGTTGATCGACTCAACTATAATGCTTTCACAAATCACCAACAAGGGTGAAACAAGCTTAGATGTAAGATGAAACATATTTTTTTAAAAGATTTAAAACATGAAGCGAAAAACCTGCATTATTTTACTCAACTACAAGTAGAGCTGTTTTAAAGACTTAGACAAAAGAATTGTCTAGCACATTAGGCTCTTTAATTTCAGAATACAGGCAATGGAAGTGAATTCATTCAAACCTGGAGGGTTATAAGAGTTGAGATGCAGTTGCCAAATATAAACTCCTGTCTTTCCAAAATTAGATGATAAGGATCCTCTTTTAGATCAACAGTAACCTGACAAATCACTCTAAAGTGAAAGTGGTGTGTTAGGTGTTCAGCACAATGCTTTGCTAATGCGTTAAAAGATGACTTTTTTCTAATGTGGTATGTGTGCTCATAAATCCTCTTTCTTAGTTTTCTGTCCGTCTTACCAACATAATATGCTGGACAGGCTACACAACTAGTCAGGTAGACAACAGATTTTGAGTTACAGTTAAATCTACCCTTAGTTTTTACCTTAAAGGAACCTGCTGTGAATTCTGTCCCTGTTGCTATATATCTGCAATAGTTACAGTTTTCACATTTAAATGTACCACCAGATCTACTACAGGTCTGAGGTTCCATTTCTAAGATCTGTTTCAAGTTCCTGTTCTTCTTGTAAATAAAAGATGGTGAATTACCCAACTTCTCCAACATGTCTGGTTCCATCATAAAGATGCTCCAATTTCTTTTAAATATAACCTCAATTGCTTTGACTTCCAAACAAAATGAGGTGACAAAACTACTTGAAATCTTTCTACTGGCTACACCTACTGTTTGTGTACCATCATGATTTGTATTAGTGGTTGCTTCCAAGTTCACATCCTCTTCTGAGGTGACTGACCTAATAGTAGGTCTAAGAAGTAATTTGTAAAACCTTTCTCTCCTTTTGTTTACAACTTAATTTACTAAATCAAGGACCAATGTGTCAGGGTAACCTCTCTTTAGAAACATAACTTTAATTATCTCACATTCTTCAAGGAAAGTCACTTCATCAGTCACCATCCTTGCTGCATGGACAAGTTGTCCTTTAAGTACAGATCTTTTCTGATGTATAGGATGGCAACTTGTGTAGTGAATCATGGTGTTAGAATATGTGGGTTTACGGTAGATCCTGGCTACATAGCGCTGTTCTTCTATGCTCTTTTTTAACTCAATGTCTAAATACATTATGGAATTCTCATGATATGTGTGGGTGAACATGAAAAAACTGGTGCTGCTGTTAAGATGTTGCACAGAATTCTGGGCTTCAGATACAGTACCCTTAAACAATATAAAAAAGTCATCCAAAAATCTTGTGTACATCTTTATTCTGTTAGACCACTCATGGTGAACCCATAGCCACACCAATTTGTTTGTAAATCGGATTGTCGAACATTACAAAGTTGTCAGAATAACTTCCATGATTTCTTGAAATAACCTAGTTTGAATACAAAAGTGTGTTCAGCTCTATCGAACAACAGATATTGAAAAACACTGAAATCAAGCTCAAAAAACTAAAGAGAGATATTAATGACTATAAGAACAGTGTTGCTTACCCTAAACTGCCCCCATCCCAGTCTAGGATCAGGAGAGGCTTTAAGAAGTCAGGAGAGAGGGGCACAAGTTACAAACTTTAATCAGTGTGTAACAGAACATTTCTCTAACCAACAAAGTAACACTGTCCCTATTGATGAAGTAAGGGAAGGGAACTACAACTCTTCCCAGGGTCAAGGTAATAGGGCTCAAAGTGATGTTTCAAACAATGTATATGACCAGTCTTCTTTTTCCAACAACGGCCAAAACCATATACCCAAGTACAACACGAGGACAAAAGGAGCCAAGATGTTGGTAACCAAGTGGAACAAATAACTATTAAACCTACCATTCTATTCAATAGAAAAGGAAGGTGATTTTAAAATGTATAACTTCTCTGACTATGACATTGACCCTAGGCTTTGCAAAGTTTTTAGCAGGGGTCTAACTTTTGTACCAGATTAGCACTTTAGACTTCCTGATACATTAATTGATCTAAAACTTTTCACACATAAACTCAATTTAAACTTGATGTTTGGTGAGAACAGTTCTGTTAACAACAGCCTGAGAGTGTCCAGTACCTTTAACCCACCAATGCACCCATTGTTGGGTGTTTTTGAGCATTTATGCGTGTTTGACCTTAGGCACTTGCAAAGAAACAACAAGAATAGTGTTGGTACACTAAACATGGATGCTGGTGAGAGGGATATCCTGAGTTTAACCAAAAGTTGTCCTATCTGTTATTTAAAACCAGACAAGGGAGGTGGACTAGTAGTTATGAATTTAAGTGACTACAATTCAAGAATGCGTCTGGTCTTGGAAAGTGGTATTTATGCTGAATCCAGTGTCAATGAGATAAATGGGGCCTATAAAAAGGTTTATTGTTTCTTAAATGATTTATTCATCGATGGTATGATAGACATGGACATATTCAATTACTTGTCTACACCTAACCCTAAAATACCAACATTATTTGGGTTGCTGAAATTGCACAAAGACCAACAAAATCCACCCATGAGGGCCTTAGTCAACTCCCGGGTGTCTATCATATACGCAAGTGTGAAGTACATTGATTCTATCTTGAAGAAGTATGTCGAAAAAGAAGAACAAGTTTGCAGAGACTCATGAGCATTTCTAATGTCCATTAACAACATTGAATATGATGAATCTTTAATGTTCTTAACAGTAGATATGGTTGACTTATATTTCTATATTTCCCATGAGGAAGGTATTGAGGGGGCAGTTGAGAGACTTTTAGTGCATGGGGCCAACAGTAGAAAAATTAGGTTATTTCAAGAAATCATGAAAGTTATTCTGACTAACAACTTTGTAATGTTCGACAATACGATTTACAAACAACAAATTGGTGTGGCTATGGGTTCACCATGTGGGGAGAGCTATGCTAACTTGGTGCTGGCTAGCTGGGAACATAAAAACATTCTTTTGGATAATGAGTGGTCTAACAGAATAAAGATGTACACAAGATTTTTGGATGACATTTTTATACTGTTTAAGGGTTCTGTATCCGAAGCCCAGAGTTTTGTGCAACATCTTAACAGCAGCACCAGTTTTTTCATGTTCACCCACACATATCATGAGAATTCCATAACGTATTTAGACATTGAGTTAAAAAAGAACATAAAAGAACAGCGCTATGTAGCCAGGATCTACCGATCTACCGTAAACCCACATATTATAACACCATGCTTCACTACCCAAGTTGCCATCCTATACATCAGAAAAGATCTGTACTTAAAGGACAACTTGTCCATGCAGCAAGGATGGTGACAGATGAAGTGACTTTCCTTGAAGAATGTGAGACACTTAAAGTTATGTTTCTAAAGAGAGGTTACCCTGACACATTGGTCCTTGATTTAGTAAATGAAGTCGTAAACAAAAGGAGAGAAGGGTTTTACAAACCACTTCTTAGACCTATTATTAGGTTAGTCACCTCACAATAGGATGAGAACTTGGAAGTAACCACTAATACAAATCATGATGGTACACAAACAGTAGGTGTAGCCACTAGAAAGATTTCAAGCAGTTTTGTCACCTCATTTTGTTTGGAAGTCAAAGCAATTGAGGTTATATTTAAAAGAAATTGGAGCATCTTCATGATGGAACCAGACATGTTGGAGAAGTTGGTAATTCACCATCTTTTATTTATAGGAAAAACAGGAACTTGAAACAGATCTTAGAAATGGAACCCCAGACCTGTAGTAGATCTGGTGGTACATTTAAATGTGAAAACTGTAACTATTGCAGATATATAGCAACAGGGACAGAATTCACAGCAGGTTCCTTTAAGGTAAAAACTAAGGGTAGATTTAACTGTAACTCAAAATCCATTGTCTACCTGGCTAGTTGTGTAGCCTGTCCAGCATATTATGTTGGTAAGATGGACAGAAAACTAAGAGAGAGGATTTATGAGCACACATACCATATTAGAAAAAGTCACCTTCTAACGCATTGGCAAGGCATTGTGCTGAACACCCAACACACCACTTTCACTTTAGAGTGATTTGTCAGGTTACTGTTAATCTAAAAGGGGGTCCTTATCATCTAATTTTGGAAAGACAGGAGTTGATTTGGCAACTGCGTCTCAACTCTTATAACCCCCCAGGTTTGAATGAAGTCACTTCCATTGCCTGTATTCTGAAATTAAAGTGCCTAATGCGCTAGACAAGTCTTTTGTCTAAGTCTTTTAAACAGCTCTACTTGTAGTTGAGTAAAAGAATGCAGGTTTTTCTCTTCATGTTTTAAATCTTTTAAAAAATATGTTTCATCTTACATCTAAGCTTGTTTCACCCTTGTTGGTGATTTGTGAAAGCATTATAGTTGAGTCGATAAATACTGGTTAAAGTTGAAATTGCAGTTTCTTATTTTATTTTATTTTATTTTGAGTGCAGCATTCTTTTAGTCCACTTGGAGTGCCCGTGTAACTCACAACAATGTGTATATATACATTTACATTTATATATATATATATATATATATATATATATATATATATATATATATTCCACAGTTTTTTCATTTTTTATCACATATTTCAAGAGTTACACTCTATCCACCTAAATGCAGTGATTTAATGTGACTTTATTTGTGCACAAAAGCAGCTATACATTTTTGTTCTTTACAGTTTTTCACTGTTGCCGTTTTTGTATTTGACTTGTTGCTGATGTCATGTGTCCAAGCTTAATTACTTAATTATTTATGCAATACAACTGGTTAATATTTTTTGAAACCACCATGTGGTCTGTATTAAAGTGAGCACTTGTGCTACTGTTGTAGGTCTGAAGAAGTCTTTTAAATTAAGACGAAAAGCACTTAACCGTTTATTTTTTGTATCGTACTGTTTATTTGCAAAGAAATAAACCTGTTTTTACATTTTTTTTTGTTTTGGAGACTTTGTGTCCTTGAGCCTTCATTTGTTTCCTGAGTTGCAGTTTGGATTTGTTTGTTTGGATTACATAGGCAAGATTTATAGAAAGTTAAAAAATTGCATATACGAACACCTATATAACATAAGGAATAAAAAGAAACTAATCCTCTTAGTAACAACATGAGGGGTGGTGCATGGTCACTATTACTTAAGAAAAGAGAATTATACTGGCAATTACATTTGAATGCTGGGAACTGGCCAGGCCTGAATGAGTATATTTCCATTAGCCCAATTTTAAAACTGAAGGCATTGGAAATATAAAAAAAAAAACATATTTCTCCATTATGTATTTTAACATTTTAAATAATCCACATGTTCAGTATTTATTATGTTAATGTGTATTCATTTCTCTTAACATTTTCTACTATATCTAGTTTTTAGTATTTAATTAGACATATTTATTGTTTAAACATATTCAACATATTTAAATATGTATTGTACATTGCCATTTTATGAAGCAGTGCTTATATATAGTGTGTTTTTTAGGGTGGTGTGTTCCATGAACCTTTTCAGTTTGTATATTTTGTCTGTTTTTTAAATTCAGTGACTGTAAATATTGTGCTTTTAATGACATAATTGGTTAGTTCATAACTGGGTGGAGCTTCCTGTTTGAACTTTATAAAAAGGAAGTAACTATGTGGTGTAAATTTTCTGATGAAGACTTGATCTTTCTGGATGAAAGCGCTCATCCTTGGATTTTTATGTTCTGAAGTTAATAAAGTAGATTCTGCATTCTACAACTGTGTGGTGATTTGCAGCCTGCATTACTTTGAGTGGGTTCAATCCAGCTACTTCTTCTGGCTTTTCTGTTTATCTGCTTCAGTTTGTAATTTGCGACTTTTTTGAGTTTGTAATCTCCCATATAGTGTCTCCACTTGGATTATCCCCTTCTTCATTACTGTGGTTCAATACCTAATTAACTGACAGCCTGCAGTCTGTAAAATTGCAGAATGCTCTCTCTCTCCATACCTGCATGTCTCCATTGGTGTACCCCAAGGCTATATTATTGATCATCTCCACTTTAATATATTTATTAATAACCTCTATATTTCTGTAGGCCCAGCCTCTCTTATACAATATACTGATGATTCTATACTTATATGTGCATCCAATAACTTACCTCACCTCCTTTGTATCATGCAAGAAGCTTTATTTCTCAGTTGACAAATGGCTCCATAATGCTCAGCTAATTCTCAACCCTAAGAAAACAAAGTTACTGCTATTGTTTCCCCAAAGCACACATGCCTGATAAAATGAATTTCAAAATCTTTTCACTAAACAAAACTGAAATTGAAGTTGTCTCCCATACATAACGTCTCGGAATAGTTATAGATGATAATCTTAAATCTGGCCTGCATTTTCAAAATAACATAAAAAAGACTCACCAAAAACTAGGAATGCTCTACAGGTAAAAAACTTCCTTAGCAACACCACAAAAAACAGTCTTGCCACTATCTGCCTTCTCCCATTTCTCGTATGCTCTGTATACCATCCTAACCAATATTCAGATTACAGTTACAAATAAGCCAGAGGCATGCTATAATAAGGTTGCAAAATGTGCCACTGACAAACAGTACCACAGTCACCACTGTGTTGCCTGTAATGCTTTGAATTTGCTTGAACTGCTTCACCATTAGATTAAAATATGGCCTATCGCCACACACAACATTCTTCACAAAGCTAATGAGTGCCCTGCATCTACTCCTACTCTCCATTGCTATCACCCTACCAGACTCATTCAATCCAATGAGTAGCATCTTCTTAGCATATATATACTCCACAGATCCTCTGGCCAAAGTCTCTACTCATGCTCTGTCACAAAAAAATGGAACTCTATCCCACTGCAAATTAGATCTACCTCTAACCCCTCCAGCTTCAAACTAATACTAAAGACTACCCGAATAAAACCAGCTCTGCTTCTGCACTATCCCAGGCTGAACTAGTCCATCCTTCCTTCCACCACCAGCATGCTTTAACTATGTTCAGAGAGAAGAAATCAGTAAAACCTATTTCTTAGACAAAGATTAAATATATTTTTGTCTAGGCTATATTATCTAGTCATCTCTGTTCCAAAGAATGTGCTCAGTGTGTTTAATGTCATCTCTTATGAACTGCGACTTGCAAATACTTTATCTATTGACAATGTTCTTTTTCAGCTTGCTGTAACAGTATAAATATGTGTACTATGTATGTGCAGGTTCACATTGTATGAGCTGCAGCTGAGGTGTTTACTCAGTTAGTATGTCATTCTTCTGTATTAGCCTTTGTAATAACTTTATTTACCTGTATCTATATCATGTCAATTGGTGCAGCGGTAGCATTGTCGCCTCACGGCAAGAGGTTCTCCCATTCAGTTCTCGGCTGGAGCATCTTCTGTGTGAAGTCTGCATGTCCTCCCTGTGGCCGAGTGGCATTCGAAAGACATGTGTGAATGGACGTGCCTTTGTTGAAGGTTGGGCATTGGGCTGGCACCTGGACACCATGAAAAATCGACTGACAATCATTAGCGGACCAGAGTTCCACTGTGGCGACCCCTAACTGGGAAAAGCCGAAAGAATCTATATCATGTCAATGAGGAGCTTTTCTCCCCAGGCCTCCGCTGAAAATGGGATATTATCCCAGTCGGACATTCCCAGTAAACAAATGTTAAACAAATGAACAAAACAAGGAAACAAAATAAAATCTTAGTAAAAGGTAGTGTGGTATATTACCAGTTATAAAGAGAAAAATAACATATCTGTATTGTATATTCAGACCTTGTAAAGGATTATTTCTGAGAGATGCCTTTAAATTCCATTTTTGCAGAATGAGTCATGTACATGGGTTCATAGGTAAGTATTATTCTAGCTGCCCTTGCAGCCCATTTTAAGCCTAGTTGGTTTCCCTTTTTTGTGCTTGAAATGACCTCTCCCATTTGGGTATAGATTGGCCTTACCTAGGACAGTAACAATGACAGTAAGAATAACTCTGACTTCTGTGGAGGGGAGACACCCTGCCTTGATAAACCATCTGATGTAATCAATGAGACCATTACCAGTAGCTAATTTGTCTCAAGGGTACAACACCACTCAAAAAAAATATATATTGCGCTTAAAATGCAAGCTAATGTAAAACATCAAAGATATATTTTCATAAAGTAATCCATTTTAGGCATACCTTCTAAAATTACTTTCTAAATATTTTTGAATTTTCATTTACATATGAAACACAATTTCTGAAATAAATATAGGGTTCTATACACATGTAGAACCTGAAGCTGCCTTTGCTTTTTAGTAAACAACTTCACCAGTAGTAAGAAGGGTATGCTGGTATTGTTTTAACATTGTAGCTAGGGCACTGTGAGGAGACAGCTGACCATGACTGGCACCTGTCAGTCCTTGAAAGTCAGTAAGCAGCTGAGCAACTGCAGTTGAGATCAAGACTGCTTAAATGATTTGTTTGTAGTACATGTGTATGTACACATGTATGTGTATGTAACATGTATGTGCACGTGTGTATTTGCATGTGTGTGTGTATGCATGTGTATGTCTATGTGAAGGTGAATGTGTATATGTATGTTCATGTGCATGTCTATATGTATATGTCCATGCGTCTGTGCATCTATCTATGCATGTGCATATATATGCACATGTATATGTGTATGTGTATGTGTCCATGCATTTGTCTGTGCATGTGTCTATTCATGTGCATGTGCATGTGTATGTGTATGCATATGTACATGTATATGTGCATGTGTTTGTATATGTGCATGTGTATGTGTATGTGCATGTTTATGTGTGTGCATGTGCATGTGTATGCGTCTGTGTATGTGTATATATATATATATATATATATATATATATATATATATATATATATATATATATGTGTGTGTGTATGTGCATGTGAATGTGCATGTGTTTTAGGACCTATAGCAAGGAATTAGTATACTGACCTCTGAATGGTGTTTCAAACAGTAAAAAGAGCTGTAATATACAGGCATGATAGCTTTTTGCCTGGTTTTGATTATCTGTGCTGTGGATTTTTTTTTATTTGCTCCTTATCTTTACTTCTGGGGGGTACTAACTCAGTTGGCCAATTGGAGAACAGTCCAGGGTGCCAAATGACCCAGTGAAAGCTCCATTACTGATTGTCATAAATATTTAACAAAATATTGTACAGCAAATGTGAGAAAGTATACTGTTAACTCATGTATTAAACAATCATACAATCTAATGGTCCCAACATCTGCCCTGAAATGTGTGTTTCCATAAAATGACTCTATTTTGGAGGTGAATGTTTTGAGCGGCAATAAAGCAAAAGCAGGCAGGGATTGGAATACGGCTAGCGTGCATAAACTTACATGAAAAAGAGATGAAATAATAATGCATTGTTAAAAATATGATATAAATGTCAACACAGAAATGGAAATAAACAGAAAAAAAATAAAACAGTGTATTAATTGAAGAGAAACCCAAAATAACTGCAAATAAAAGGATGAGGCATAGACATAAATGCCTAGGCTTTACAAACAAATCAAAATGCAGACAAGAGAAACTATATATAGCACATTTATATTTCACTAATTCAAGTCACTGGTGACCATTTTGTTGCTTAGATGGTAACATCTGTGCCTCTGTCCTCATAGCTCTGTCCCTTTCACCTGCCCACCTACATATAAAACATTCAGATAGATGTTTGGATAGTGGACTTTATCTGTCATGTATAGCTTTTAATGTGCAATCACAGTATGAAAGTTAAAGGAGGATTTGCTTATCTTCGAAGACAAGAAATGTAGTTTTCTGCGTTAAGTCATGGACAACATGGCTTTGTGAATGTATGGCAAATATACATATTAGTGGCATTTGTGTAGTATTAACCAAGTACATTATGATATCACTCTTCCATATATCCATTGTTGGAAAAAAAACTCTTTTTAATTCTGGAAGCTTTCATCTCACTCTAACTTATTTTGGTATGTTGTATTTCCTGTATCTCAATGTACAGTTCAAACAACAGAGTTAATATACTTCTGACTCATTCCCTCAGTCTTTCCATGGCACAGAATTAAAATACTGCCCAGTTTTCAAGAACATATTTTTTTCAACAGGTTGCCAAACCCAGATGTTGCTAAGCACATCACTAGACTATTCTCTCCCTTTCTTTTTATGGTTGTTAATGAGATGTTTCTCATCTCTTTTTACAAATTCACAATGAAGTGGTTTTAGATAGTTTCATTTCTTTAGTGCACTTTACTCTAAAAGCTAACAGCATATTATTGCATACTGCATGAATTCTGTGGGGTTGGGTGGGATGGGTGCTTGGTGAAGTGCATGGTATGAAGTTTGTTGTAATTTTCAACCTCCCAGCTAGTATATGTGAGCAATACAACCCAATGACATGGACAGGTTGGGTACCACTAATTGAACTGCTTGATCCCATGCACATCCCATACAGAGAACAAGTAAAAAAAGCAGGCAAAAACATGGCGATTAAACCAGTAATAAATAATTATGAGCATAGCTGACAGAGTTAAAACTGCTAAAACTACCTGCTAGTACTTAAAAAAATTATAAACTGTAGTATTTTGAGATCTCCTAAACAAGACCCCAGAATCACATACTCAGAGCTGTGGAGGCAGAAAGTTGCATATGACCAGAATGAATTAAGTGAAAGAATATTTATCAGATATTTCAAGGATCATTCTGGGTACAATCAGCAAATGGAGTATACTAAGCTAAAGCTCATTCAAGCTGACAGCACCCAGGCATTAAAGAACTCGATGTGCATGTATCAGAATTTTAAATATCATCCTAACTTCCTTAGGCAACCTCTTCAGATCCAGTTACACAAAAGTGATGTGATCAAAACAATGTGCAATGGCTAATAAGCTGGTTGTAGAATCCTGTACATAATAAAGGCAACTGAAGTTAGCATAAAGATGGCTAAGGCAGAGAGCATTACAATATTCCAGAAGGGTGGAGACCTGAGAATACATTACTGCCTCAGATCAACAGAACTGTACAAGCCCAGAGACATGAACATTGTAAAAAAAAATCTGAAATATTTTTGCCTTTACAGTAGTTGTAGTGTATGAGCCACATGGTCAGCTCAAGTGCAACATCATTAGTGAATTACTGCAGGCCAGATAAGATACCAGAAAGAATGTAGCAAATGCAAATTTACCAGGTAACATAAACTTGGACAGCAGCAAAGTCTACCTGTGATCAGCAATGGCAACATGCACTACTTTGACTCTCACAAACGAGAACTGTGCAATCCTGCCCAACATGCAGGTGGACACCAGCACATGATGTGTAACCTAAAACATCATATACGTACAGGCACATGGCATGCTATAATAGCAAGAGATCGAGCCACTGTGACACAGGGGTAAGTATTAAAACATGGACTAATTGAGTCAATGTTGCCATAATATGCAGAGTGAATAGAATGCAATGTATGTTTATACTACAAGGATCAAAGTGCTATTCGGGTTAATTCCATTATGTACCAAGATTATATGCTGTGCAGTCAACATACAGCAAAATGGTTATACAGGTCATCACTATCACCAGTACAGTGCATGGGATGAAGATCCATAGCTGTGGCTGGGCGAAGAGGGCAGTTGCCCTGTGTGGAAGTCGTTAGGGTCTGCAATCAGCAGATGATGAAGAGGTGTGAATGCAGTCTGAGATTTTGTTAAGAAGCCCTCTGTGATTTTCAGCTTCATAAAATAATTTATTTAGTACCTTAGCATAGTAGTAACTGCAGCAAGGAGCATAAGTGCTTTGCTACATTCTGAATCCATTTTTTTTCAGAAGACTACTTTTTTTGTCCTTAACTTCTGATGCCTGCCCAGGACACCAGATGATTTCATTGTAGCTCTTATGCGACGTTTCAGATGTAGAGATCATAAAATGCAACTGATAAAGATGTGTGCACTTGTGCACCCACATATATACACAGACATACACAGATGCACAGACACACACACACACACACACACACACACACACACACACACACACAAAATGATTTTTCACAAGAAAACTGCAACTTATATGGGACCTGACAATATCCCTGGCTGTGCTCTACATGAGCTACAGAGTGAACTGGCACCTCACCTGTGTACCCTGTTGAATCACAGCCTCCCCAAGGACTTTGTCCCTACCAAATGGTGCACTGCTACAATAATCCCTCTCCACAAAGGACGAGTGACTACAGACCCTGGGAACTATCGCCCCATTAGCCTGACGAGTCTGATATATAAAGTTATGGAATGCATCATCGTGGACCTAATAAGCAAGAATATAGGGAATCTCCAAACTCTGTATCCCACACAGTTTAGTTTTGTAAAGGGTAGATCATGCCTGCTCAACTTGGTCAACTTCTTTGAGTCAGTCACCAGAGCTGTTGATTAAGGCAAGGTGGTTCATACAGCCTATCTTATCTGACCAAGGCCTTTGATACCATTCCCCACTCAGGAATCATAGAAAAACTCACTAAGCTAGGAATGAACCCCTATATCACTAGGTGGGTTGCAAACTGGCTCACAGGTAGAACCCACAGTGTGAAAGTAGCTGACTCCAAGTCAGACTGCCTACCAGTCATGAGTGGAGTCCCACAGGGTTTGGTCCTGGGTCCTATCCTGTTTGGTATCTACTTCTCTGAAGTCCGGGCCAACATGAAGGGTCTCTGGCAGATGATTGCAAGCTGGGAGCTATTATTAACTCCCCAAGCGATGTTGACATCCTACAGAAAGGCCTTACTGAGACAAACAAATGGTTTCAGAACCATGGCCTTAAGCTCAGTGCCAGAAAATGTATCGTTAACCCTTTGGGAAAAACACAGTTCCCATGAATTACCACATCAATGGTAGTCCACTGAACAGAGAAGGTGTTATAAGAGATTTGGGAACACAGGTTGACAGCAACCTCTCTTTTGACCACCACATTGCCACTGTGGTCAGAAAGTCCTTCTATGTGGCACATCTCATTACTAAGGGTTTTGCCTCCAGGAAGAAAGAGATCATTGTCTCCCTCTACACTTCCCTTCTTAGGCTAATCATTGAGTACAATACCCCATTTGGCATGCACCTCACTAGACACCTGCAATAACTGGAGAGGCTGCAAAAGTACCTCACAAAGAGGATCCTAGGCCTTAAACACTTGTCCTATATGAACAGACTCAAAAAACTCCAACTATTCTCTGTCTCATATCAGCTTGATTTACAAAGTCATGTCTGACCCAGCTCAGTTAGAAATGCTAGATCTAAAGAAATCCCAATCCCTCCACACCACACTCTCCAGAGACCTCAACCTCATTACCACAATCAACAGAACATACTGGAGGGACAGGTTCATAACCCAGAGACTGCCCATGCTATGGAATAGACTTCCCATACATTTCAAGCAGAGCACCTCACTGGCCCTGTTCAAGAGAAATCTTGATGAGTGGATGGGAAATAGAAAATTCACCCCAGGGATCACTCCAGTGGCTCTACTCAATAGAGGCACTTAGAACTAAGGTTGGGTGGCACGATGCCAGGTTAATCCTATGGGCTAAGCTTGTAAAGGCTCCAGGGCTATTAGCCTAGTACACACCTATGAACCTATTAACTTCATAGATTGTTCACCATTACATTTTGAATTATTCAGCCCCCAAACAAGATAAATATGCTGCACTTTAGCATAACAGAAAAATAAGGTAAATATGCTTCACTTTAGTATAGCAGCAAAACAAAAGAGCCACTACTTATTACAGATTAAACAAAAGATTTGATAGCACCTTCTCATTATATGGTAAACTAAAAGTAGAGTACAAACACCTTTCAGTTCCTGCAAATTGCAGTAACATCCATAAAACTTTAAGAGGGAGTACAGGTTGAATTTCACTTGTAATAGGGCTCCTATCTATTGGAATAGCCTTTAATGCCCAGTAATAACAATATTTTATCTCATACCTATGGTTTAATTTAGCAGCAAGTAGCTCTTTAAGAACTCAGAAACAATGTCTTCAACTTCTGCAAAAGATTCATAAAGGAATGGAAGCAAATTGCTCAGCAAAATTCAGGATACATGATTTTTACCATCTGCTTATGCAGAAACTTTAATTATATTCTTTTTTTCTGAGGCTTCTTAAATACTGAGTTGGTCACAATGTAGTCCATATACTCTATTTCCTTGCGCAAGCTCAGACCTAGGGGGTTGAGTGGCATGTGAAGCCAGTGGATGTAGATGAGATTTGACTGCATTAACATAACAGGGAAATAATAGGGTTGAAGTATCATTAACTACCTACTGGCCTTAGGGTTCTTTTTCTTATATTGATGCACCCATTTGAAAAAGATATTGTTGATGACTAGTTTGAAGTGTCCTCTCAGGAGATGGTGAAGTATCGACACTACTGGGCACTCCTTTTCTCTGTCATACCTAGTTACCTGAGGAGTGAGCTTTCTGCTTAAACAGCGTAAGGGATGTTCACCCTTCACTATCCAGGACCACACAGCTTCTATCCCCACTTCAGATGCATCATTATGCAGAAAAAATCTTTACAGAAGTGGGGACTGATTAAGGTAGACTTGAACATGTAACATTTTTCAGTCATAAATGCCCTCTCACATCTTTGACCCATTAACCTTGCTTGAATTAAATCTCTCTGCAGCATGCTGCAGTGGTAAAGTGAAGGATGAATGTTGTTCAGTACCTACTTAGCCTTAGAAAGAGCCTTGTTTTCTTCTTTTTGTGTGGTCTTGGCAAAATTCTTATAGCTTCTGGGGTGTTCTGACCCTTATAATACTTCACCAGTCCACACCCAGTATAGTGCCTCACATACATACTTTTTCAGTGACAGCTGTACTTTTGGAAGGGTTGGCAATCAAACATTTTGCCCAGATTGAATCAAGATCTGTGTTAGTAGGTATGGTGCTTCAGATTCTATGCATCATTTCTAAAATCTGCATGTGTCCCCATGTAATCCAAAAGATGGTGATTGTTACTGAAATAGGCTCACTGAAGAAAAAAAAGTTGTCTTCTCTTTACCCTGTTCCGTTAGGAGGGGTCAGCAAGTAACCTTTTGTTAACCTTTTGTTAAGTCTAGGAATGTAAAGTAACATGCATTTCCTAAGCTTTCCATGAGTTAATCTCCCTAAGTCATGTGAAAGGCATAGTATTTAGAGATCATATCAGGTTTATGGAAATCAGCACAAATCTGATAGTAACATTTGGTTTTAGCACTAATACTAAAGGGCTAGTTCATGTACTTGAGATTCCTCAATAGACTTACTTGCTTCAACATTTGTTTTTGTTGCTGGTAACCTTCCTATGGGCTCCAGGGATCCCATAAGGCATTACAATGATCCTTTATCCTAGTTTCATAATTCAATTGCATTTTATTAGTTCTTCCTGAGATGATACAGCAAATATCTTTGTTTCTTAATCCAATTTATTCACCATTTTTTGATTAATTGACAAAGTTGCAGATGTAGGTGTTTCTGGTTCAAGTTTCAGAATTGTAAACACCCTGTTTTTTGGGGAGCTACAACCATCTTTCTGTCTTTCCAAAAATGTAATATACTGACATGATAAATCACATGCTGTTAACTTTTATCTGGACACTAACTTGACGTTTACTAGCCCCACTTTCTCAGTTATGTTATATGGTCCTTGCCAAGTGGCCAAAGATTGTTCACTATGGGAATGAGGGATAATACTTATTTATCAGGTAGGACTAGCCTCATTTAGCATGTGTGTTACAGCTGTGCCTTTGAACTTAAAAGCCCATTCCATATTCTTAGCGTAACATTTTCATTCTTTCATGTATTCTGGTGATGTGGCCTATGACACTTCAGAAAGGTGTATCCCCCTGTTCCCATGCTTCTTTTGCTAAGTCCATTAAACTTCAAGAGTGTCTCCCTTTGATAGTGATACCTCTCTGATGGCACTCATCAGATAAGACAACAAGGTGTCCCAGTTTTTCTTTCCTTATAAATTAACAGTCAAAACATGTTCATTGAGATTTTATTAACCCCCAAACCATCCATTTGGGGGTAATGGACTGAAGTTCTAAATAATTAATTTACAATAATTCACACAGCTTTTTCATAATCATGGACATAAAAATGGGTCCTTTGACCTGTTAGATTTTCATTATGAATCTCATTTCAGCTAAAGCCAACTCTTTTTTAATATGTTTAGCAGAGGCCTCTGGCAATGAACAGAATACTTTATAACCTACTAACCTGGTGAATCCCTCTAGAAGTGTTCAGTGACAGACTTACCAAATATCTAAAGGAGTACAAATTATTAATAGGGGTACAAGCTACATTTACCCACTTCATTTGAACCTGAAAAATAAAATTGTTGTTTGTTTCAAAGAGCGAAAACTGAGTGGCTCATCTAGCAACACAATATTCACTTTTTTACTTCTGGCTTCTCTTAAGGTGGATTCCTCCCACTGTTCTCTGTCTTAAAACTCTTTTGACTAACTCTCACATCTTTATTCTTGTGATTGGGTTTGAGGTCTAGACTGTCTTTAAAAAGAATTATCCCTTATTAGCCCTAGTAGGATATTTTCTGTTATTCTGGATCTCATCTGAGCTCTGTTTCAGAGAATGATGAGGTGTTATTTCTCTCTTCTAAGTTTATTTAATAGAAAAGTGGATTTTTCTCCTCATTTCCCCACCCGCTGTGTACCATCATAAAACAATATAAAATGTTACTCACAAATCAAGAAAATGAGGAAAATTTCTCCCTGGAATGACCTCATATAAAATTTTCAGTATTAACCAAGTTCAGAATTTTAGTTTCAACCAAGGAGTATGTAATTCCTCTTCACTTGCAGGACAGGGCCCTCCCTCCCTCTCTCTCTCTCTCTCCCTGTCTTGCTATATGTATTTGTGTGTATATATATATATATATATATATATATATATATATATATATATATATATATATATATATATATACACACACACACACACACACACACACACACACACACACACACACACACACACAGATTTGATGAAGATAGATATATGTATTTATGTATGTATGTGTGTATATATATATATATATATATATATATATATATATCTATATATATATCTATATATATATATATTTATGGGTCTGTTACATATGGTCAACATTCACAATGGGGTGGTGTGGGGGCAAAGCCTCCCACTAATATCCATTTAATATTCATTTAAAACATGAAAATACAACAAAACTAAACAGTTTGAATGAATATAGGTGTATATAGGGCTGTGCCCCCTACACCCCCCTAACTATGTATATATCAACTCCAGGGTCACACAACTTTGGGGAGGGGGGAAATCCCTGCTAAGTGCCTTGAATACTAGTTGTCGACCAAATGAGCCATCGACCAAATGAGTTTCGACCATATGAACTGTCGACCATATGAATGTCGACCATATGAAGTAGACCCATATATATATATATATATATATATATATATATATATATATATATATATATACATACACACACATACATATATATCGATATAGATATATAGATATAGATATAGACACACACACACACACACACACACACACATTCACACACACATACACACACACACACACACACACACACACACACACACACACACACACACACACACACACACACATATATATACATACATAATACATCTAGCTATATATCTGAGGCAGGGCTAGCCACCTGGTGGTGTGAACCTTGGCTCTAGATGATTGTCACTGTTGGTGTGACACTCCGACCCCATATGGAAAAATGGGCAAAGGTGTTACATATCTATATATGTGTGTGTGTATATATATATATATATATATATATATATATATATATATATATATATATGGGTCTACTTTGTTTTGTTGACTTTCATTTCACTGAATTTTGTTTCACCCCGACCACTTCGCTGAAAACTCAAATTACTGAAAACTCATTTCACTGAACTGCAGTTAGTATATATGGCACAGTACTGTAAGGCAAGTAAAAGGTATATGCCCTTTTCCCCACTGTAGTGCAATCCTGGAGTTAGTATATATAGTTTTGGGGCTTTTGGGGTGTGTAGCCCCCCACTTAAAGTACATATTCCCCGGGATTCACAATGTTTTATTTTCCATGCAGGAACAGTGTAACTGCTTCTGCACAAAAAATGGCTGCCTCTCGATCCAGGTATGTGACGTTTTAACGTGCACGAGCGGCCCTACACTGTTCCAGCACAGAAAGTCATGCTGTATGCTAATCAGGTCATTTGCTGATGAAAACCATGCAAATGAGCTGGATTAGCGATCCAGCAAAGTGGCATGTCTCCGTGCTGGAACAGTTTAACTTGCAGAAATCTGAATACATTTCTGCAATCTACACAATGGAGGCATGTCAGCGCTCCAGAAAGCATGTATTATTGAGGTTATGCATGCCAATGGCTAAATATATGGTCATTGGCATGCAAAACCATTAAAAAAAAAAAAGTTTCATTTCTGTTGGCCGAACTCGGTCATTGAGGGCAGGAGAAGTGGTACGCTAGTGGGAGGGAGAGAATATGTAGAAACAGAGGGGGGGGGTATATTTACAACTGTCCAGGGTTACTACCCATCCCACTTTGCAAGGGACAGTCCCTCTTTGGGCAGTTGTGTCCTGCAAAAAAATTGTAAAAATGGCAAATGTCCTGAGATTTTAGGACAACATTATTTCCTATATTTTATGTAATAGTTGCATAAAACAATTATTCTGTATCTAAAATACCTAAATATTATAATAAACAGAATAAGCAACTAAAATACTATAAGTATAAGCCTTTATTTAGGCAAAAAAGTGAATTTCTGCCCTTTGTACTGGTTGTGGGTATGTTTCACCCTGCAAAATCTGGCATTTGTACCAAAAATGTCCCACTTTGGGAATTTGAAAAGGTGGCAACCCTACAACTGCCTGCATTTTGCCATTATAGTCAATGGCATGCAGAAAGTAAACATCACCAGGGAACAGTGGTTGCTAAGGGGAAGGCTCGTGCTTAGTGCAGTAACTAAGGCTGGGGGCAGTGGGGTTTGTTAATGAGTGGACTTATACTGAATCACAACTTAGTCAGGAAAGTTTCTAAGTGTCAGACTGCACCTAACTGTGTAGGTGCTCTAACACGATAGTGTAGGCAGGAAGAGCAAGGAATATGAAAAGGGTATGTTTCATGCTTGTTGTAAGCACATTGGATGTCTGTTGGCTGGTTTCAGCTTAGCTAAGCACAGCTAAGTGAGGAAGCATGTCTGAGGCTGTTTACTCTTATTCCATGAAATGAGGAGTGTGTTCACACCCAGGAGAGGGCCATTTTCTGATGTTTATACAGCACACAGGCACAAAGAGCCAGGAAATAGCAAAAGGCAAAGGAAGTAGCAGAACAAGGGGAACGCTGTACAAATCTGCAATATAGGAGTCTGCAACTCACAATGGGCCAATAAAAGCACCCAGTAATACAGCAGGCAGAGGACTGCAGAGCTGACAATGGGAGGACATGTTAAACAAATAAGGGGCAGCAGCATACAATAAAGGAGAAATGAAGTAGAAATCACTACTATGGGATACTTGCAACTCAGAATGGGCCATGCAAATAAAATACAGCTGACTGATGGCTGCAGCGCTGAAGATGGGAGGATATGTAAAATAAAATTAAAGGGCAACAGCACAAAGTAAAGGTGAAATGACGTAGAAATCACTACTATGGGAGTTTTGCAACTCAGAATGGGCCATGCAAATATAATACATCTGGCAGGTGGCCACATAGCTGTAAATGGGAGGAGATGCAAGTAAAAATGAATTACAAAAAGGGCAACAGCAAAATAAAGGCAATCATGCACAAAGTACTATTATACCATGATCCCCCCAAAACGTGCACGCTGATTGGCCAGCGCGTGCCGTTCTCGATCGAGTTATTATGGGAAAAAAAGGTCCCGTTGTTTTTTTTTTTTTAGTATAACTGTTTTAAACATTCAAAATCACTAATAAATGTTAATAAACATAGACATACAAAAAAAAAAAAAAACGCACGCTTTCGCTGTTTTTTTTTAAAGCTGTCTCTCCATGTTAAAACCCATTTAACATAGGTAGAAGTGTTTTAAAAAAAAAAACGGGTTTTAGAAGATCTCCTTCTCCTTTTGTGTTTAAAGTTAAAATAAGCAACGGAGATGTCCGATGTCTTTTTTTATGTTAAAACGATGTCTCGCAACTTAAAACTTATTAAACGTCTCGCTATGTTAAACTAACCTAGATAGATCAAAAGCAACGGAGATCTTTGCCTGATGTACCTTTGCATTGCAGTTCATCAGACTGCATTGATGCCACGCATCTCTTGAGAGAGCACAGGCAGTAAACAGGCATTATGGCGAAGGGCTATAAACAGCAGCATTGTTTTCTTAAACTTTGCCTGTAAATATAAAAAGCAACAGTAATAAACGCCTGGGTGTGTTGACCAGTAAATTACCCAAACCACGCCAACCGTTTCGGGTAGGTTTACCCACACCACCCAAACGGTAACCCAAATATACGGTAATTACTAATGCCTCTAACACTCACAGTGGCCAAAGCAAAGCCATGAGTAATATAGCTGGCAGCTGGAATGTTTCATAGTCAGCATCAGTAGGACAACAATATAAAGTATGGAAACACCTTACAGTCTGGTTTTCCCACAAACTCTGCACCATTGGTGCATACATGTGGGGGTATTTTAACTTGGAAAATTTTAGGGGCTGCTATTGCTTTGATACATCAGTATGTGCTAGAGGCTGATGGCAGAGAGGAGGATAATGCTGACAACTTCCACAGATGAAGGAGGAGGAGAAGAGTGTACAGACCCAGGGTAACCTGCCAGGGGCTACATGATCTGGAGATAGTAGAGTGCTACAAGGTGAATAGAGACATACTTTAGCAAATTACTGAGCTGTGCTGGCCTCAAATCAGAGCTAGAACCAACAGAGGGGAACCCATACCAGTGGATACAAGGTATGTGTAGCCCTACCAATTCTAGCTACAGGTCCTTTCCAAAGACCTGCTGGATGCATCATAAGGGTTTCACAGGCATCTGCATCCAGGGTACTCCACCCCTTCCTTGACTCCATGCTAACACATGCCGGTGAGCACATGTAGTTCCCCAACACCTGTGAGGAGAGGACCAGAAATATGTGTCTCCTCCACCATATAGCACAATATCTGGCGGTACTGGATGCCTTAGATCTCATGCACATCCACATCAAAGCACCACCTGGTGACCGGGGTAGGGTCCGCATAAACAGCAAGGGGTTTCACTCCATGAACTGCCAGGTCATGTGCGATGCCCATGGCATTATCATGAATGTGTGTGCTGGCTGCCCTGGAAGCTATCATGACTCCCACATCTGGCATTCCTCATACCTGTATCAGTGGCTTGCCAGGGGGGACATCCCATATGGCCATTTAGTGGGGGATGCTGGCTACGCACTGGATCTGTGGATGATGACATCCATCAGAAATGCATCCACACCCACACAAGAATGCCATAATGAGGTACACGCACAAACCAGGATCATTATAGAGCATGTGTTTGGGATGCTGAAGTCACAGTTCTGCTGCCTTGACAAATCTGGTGGAGCCTTGCAGTACTCTCCAGCCACATATACACATATGGTCATAGTATGTGCCATGCTACACAATATGATCCTGCAGAAACAGATGCAGCAGGATCAAAATGGGGAAGGGCCACACAGCTCCCCACCTTTGCCAAGGCCTCCACAGGCACAGAGGGACTCGGAAGAGGAACATCCTGAGCCTACTCCTGTAGGCAGATGGAGGCGTGCCCAGTATGCCCTGGCCTTGGCAAAGAGGCAACACATAGCATATACACTGACACTGTAGGGACCCAGGGACTGACCTCTCTCTCTGACTCGCACACACAGTAAAATGGATGCCAAACATCACACCACCTATACCTTACCATGTATAGACAGTGTACTGCATGCATCTGACATAGTCAGCATTCAAGCACCATCCTCACAACAGCCTCAGGTGCAAGGTAAGCCAGTCTCCTTCTCAAAATAAATGAATGGAGTAGAATGTTCTGATAGCATATCTATGGTATTGATCAAGCATGCAATGGAATAGGGATAGTAGCAGACAACTGACAGCTCTGTGTGACAGCAGGATGTGTATCCCCAGTACTGGCCTACCTACATCATGCAGTACCACCCTAGTTGACAAATACCACTGCAGTTTATGTGATGAGCCAAACAACTGGGGGTGGGGTCATAATTCACATGCATGGATGTCAAAGTGGGGGTTTCCATACCCACACCCAGCCTCACCCAGCAGATCAGCTGTAGAAAACCATACAGAAATGTCTGGCAAAGGCCCCTACATGGTGACATCCATGAAGTCCCCACCTACAGATGTTTACACAGTGATATCACAGCAGGCCTGCAAGTGGCAGTATGGCTTTGAAAGGTAAGAAGTCTGAAACTATAAATGTTTATGCCAGAACAATCTGACCCATGGTTGATACTGTTATGAGTGTAGTCTCAAAGATAGGGCACACCACTATGCTAAATGGGACCAAAATGTTAAGCAAATATCGGCACAGTCTCTGCAAATGTGTATTGTGTACAGATGTGTGTGTCCCACAGCCCCATAGAAATGCAGTAACATGTCCATAGCCTTAAGCAGCATTCAGCCATCAACTAGAGTGATGCCTCAACACAAACAGAAAGCAATTGTCAGTAACACTCACAGTCAACTTACTGGTGCCATCCCAGGGTTGTCTTCTGCTGGCAGCCTGGGAACATATGAGCATCAGAATGCACTGCCTTGCTACAGATGGCCTGCATCTGTCACACCTAGCCTACAGGCCTCTTGCAAATGTCTATGCCTCACCCACAGTGCCCTGTTAGGGGAGTGTCATGGGGTCCATAAAACCAACATAACACAGTCTTAAAAAGGCAAAGAAAGGCCATGCTGCTAACTGCTAGGGGAAAACGTGCCAGAGTCAAAGAGCCAGAAATCTGGCCAAAGCCATAAATAATGGGGTGAAGAAGGTCCAAATAGAATGACACCTTTAAAATACTCCTCTAATAATGTAATAAAGTTGAAGGAATGATTGTAGTAGCATGGAATGTCTGATGGGTGCGAAGTCCGAAACTGCAATGTCAACTGTCGGTAATATCTGACTTCAACCCTGATTGACTTGCAAAACACTTTTGCCGGAAAACCACACTTGTTTGGGTAACCAACAAGATATATGAGTCATGGATGTTGACATTATGTGATACTCTGTACAGATGACAGGCAGGGCTAGGAGTTTAAACATGGGAATGCATTCACTGCAGGCAGGCCTAACCCTGGAAGATGGTGACATGTCTGCATCCACAGAACCCTGGGCCACAGCCATGAGGAGTAACACACCCCTCCCTGATCACTCATCCTATGCAACATCCTGACCCCAACATGTGGCCATCCAAGCAAAATGAGGTGGGCCATACATATATGTGTGAAAAACACACAGCTCCTGGCTGGTCAAACAGTCTGACACACACAAGACCCGCCAAGTGCAGTCAACCATTGAGGAGAGCCCAATGCAAAGTACTGGTAGGTATAGGCAAACATATCTGCCCAGGACGCACACACCCACATATCCTATCCCCAACAAGTCTATCTGAAGTCTGTCTGTCACACTGATTCTGTCTGACTTACATTACTCAACTGTGGACTGAAAATCAGACCAGGGCAGAACATAAATGCACAGAGATTCCACCATTGTAATATATCACCAAGGTGTGGGACCATTTCCACAGCACCAGCAGTCAAATGCTTGTAGGCACACCCCTCAACAGGCTGGATAGTGCAAGAATGCATAGCATTTGGCCCATAAACCTTGAGTGTGCATCATCCATCCTATATTCCTCTGGTAAATCACTGTGATGATCTGAGGAGGCATGTCACCAGGTACTGAAACAGTACATGACAGTGTCAAATGGCATATATGACAGATGTCTGCTAAAACCAGCCCTGTAACCTTTGCAACCCATACATTACTGAGAGAAATTGTCAGAATCATTGTATGACCCATTGTCCCCACATTTTGATAGGCTATCTCCAGATAAACTGCACCAACAGGTTGAGAGGTATGGCCATAGCACAAAACAAACCGGACTAGAGTACAACAATCCCTGGAATGGAGTCCCACATGTACTATAGAAGGACACACTGGGCATGCTTCATACACTTAGAGAAATGTCAGTAGGATCTAGGAATGATCAGGCCTTCCCCACCCAGTGCACTTTCCATTGCCCCATTGTAGCAGTCCTGAAGATGGCTGTCACCATAGAAGTCACTTTTGGTTAACCCAGCCCCATAAGCTCTGTGGTGTGTGCGATAACTGCATAACAACATAGTACACATAACTAGTTAGGGTAGGAGTTCTAATTTCAGTCCTGGCAAATATAAAAGGGTGTGTGTGTGTGTGTGTGTGTGTGTGTGTGTGTGTGTGTGTGTGTGTGTGTGTGTGTGTGTGTGTGTGTTCACAACTAAAAGCTTTTATGTCCATTCAAACCCAGTACACCTACCCTTTCCCTACTTTAGCAGTCCTGCAGATATCAGTCATCTTAGAAGTGCCTTCCATCAGGCTTCAACCCCATAATTTCTGTAGTGAGTGCGATAACTGCATAACATTATAGTAAAACTTACTTGTTAGGTAGGAGTTCTAATCTCAGTCCTGGCAAATATAGAAGCGTATGTGTGTGTGTGTGTGTGTGTGTGTGTGTGTGTGTGTGTGTGTGTGTGTGTGTGTGTGTGTACGTGTGAGTGTGACAGTTGTGTGTGCAAGACTGAAGGAGTTGTGTGTTTGTTTGTAAGTGAAACAGTTTTATGCCATTCCCACCCATGACACTTCACAGTGCCCCACCTTATCAGCAACCTTGGCCAGCTGTCACCCTTGTAAGCTCAGTAGTGTGTGTGATAAATGCTTGACACAATAGTAAAAATGACTAGTTTGTCAGGGGTTCTACTCTTGTATCCAGCAAATGTGTGTGTGGGTATGTAAGTAGAAGTATTTTGATATGCTTCCCACCCACTGCCCTACTTTATCAGTCCTGCGGCTATCATTCCCCATACCAGCACCTTTGACCAACTCTCAACCCAGTAAGCTCTGTAATGTGTGTGGTAACTGAGCAACACTATGGTATAAATCACTAATTAGATAGGGGGTTTTACTCTCACATATGGCAAGTATGTGTGTCTGTTTGTAGGACAAAGTATTTTGATAGGTTAAACACCCACTGCACTACTTTATCAGTCCTGCTGATGTCATTCCCTTTATAGGTTCACAAGTGTGTAATAGGTAATGGCCCAGGAGCCTTAACAAGCCTAACACATAGAAGGGCCCGGGCATTGTGCTACCTGATGGTACGTCCATGTGCCTGTATCAAGTATAGCCACTGCAGTGATCCTTGGGTTGAACTATTACCCATCTACTCATCAACATTTCTCTGGAACAGGGTCAGCTAGGTGCTCTGCCTGACATGAATGGGAAGTGTATTCCAGGGCATGTGCAGTCTCTTGGTGTGGGACCTGTCCCACTAGCATGTTGTGGTGATTGTGGTACTGAGGTAGAGGTCTCTACAGTGTGTGGTGTGGATGGATTTATATGTAGCATTTCTAAACCAGGTGGGTCAGACGTGGGTTTGTAAGTCAAGCACAGATAACTGCTAATTAGGTGATATGACACAGAGAATAGCTTGGGTCTGCTGAGTCTGTCTGTGAAGGATGTGTGTTTAATGCCTAGGAACCCCTTTGTGAGGTGCTTCTGTGGCTTCTCTAGCTGTAGCATGTGTCTAGTGAGGTACATGGTAAATGGGCCATAATACTTGGGGAGTGGTCTAATGAGGGAATAGTAGACAGAGATCATTATCTCTGTCTTCCTGGATGCAAAACCCTTGGTTATGCATTGTGCTATATAGAAGGACTTCCTGACCACATTGGCAATGTGGTGCCCTTGGTAATGCAATGTGCCATATAGAAGGACTTCCTAACCACATTGGCAAGGTGGTGCTTGAAGGAGACGTTGCTGTCAACCTGTGTCCCCAGATCTCTTATAATGCCTACAGTGTTCATTGGGTTCTCATTAATGTGGAAATTACTGGGAACTGAGAGTTTTAGCAAAGGGGATGATGATGCATTTTGTGGTGTTAAGTTTCTGGCCATGGTTTCCGCACCACTCATTGGTCTCAGTGAGGCCTTTCTGTAGGATGTCTGCATCACTTGTGGAGTTCATGATAGCTCCCAGCTTGCATTCCTCTGTGAACTTGGTCAGCCAGAGTTCCTCTGTGTTGGGCTGGATGCCTGAGAAGTAGATGCTGGACAGGACACTATCCAGTACTGATGCCTGTGGGACCTCACTTGTGACTGCTTCCCAATCTGACTTGGAGTTTGCCACTGTCACACTGTGTGTTCTGTGAACCAACTTGCAAACCACCCACTGATATAGTTTGCTGTGTTTACCAATAATCCCTGACTGAAGAACGGTATCAGAAGCCTTGGCCAGATTGAGGTAGGCTGTATGCAGTGACTTACTGTCATACACAGCCCTGGTGATTCACTCAAAGACGTCAACCAGGTTGAGCAGGCATGACCTGCCATTCACAAAGCCAAACTGTGTGGGGTTCAAAGTTAGGAGATCACCCATATCTTGGTGAATCAGGTCCCTGATGATGCGCCCATACCTGTACATAGTAGACTTGTCAGGCTAAGGGCCTAATAAACCCCAAGGTCTGTAGATGTTACCCCTTTATGGAGAGGGATGACTGTAACAGTGTGCCAGTTTGGAAGGACTAAGCTTGAAGTGAGGCTGTGACTGACCAGGCACACAAATGTGGTGCCAGTTCTCCTTGTATGTCATGTAGAACACAGCTACAGATATGTTGAGGTCCCATGGAAGCTGTATCCTTGCCTGTGAAAAATGCAGGTCTAACCTGGCCTGCAGTAATGTTGGGTGCCTGGCATTCATCTGCCATTGTGATTGTCCCCTTGGGGAGGAGAAAGGGGTAAAGCTGGCATTGACTGTATTGACAAGACTGTGGCCAATATCTGTTGTGTCAGGATAGGAATCAGCATTGTGCCGTAACTCACAGCACTTGCAGTTATTGCTGTGGAGGTCATTGATATAACTATCAAAGGCTTTTGTGATTGTCGTCAGTGTCTGCTACAAATCTGCCTTCATAGCTGCCTGTAGGTAATTCCATGAGAGATTGCAAGTTGTGTTTGAGGCTAGGTGGTTACCTTTGTGTGGGGTATGGGTGAGATGTTGAACTCCATGTTGATTACATCATGTTTGGATCTGACCAGGTAAGGATTGACAACTGTGGTTGAGCAATAGTCCCATATGTAAGTAATCAATACAGGTCAAGGTTGTTGCATCCTCTGCTGAGGTCAGTATGAGCTGGTCCAGACCATTGGAACTGATGAATTCCATGAAGTGTTAGGCCAGTGTACTGGTGCTTGACTACTTTCCACAGGTGATGGAGGGTTAGTTGAAGTCTCCTACTATGTCAGTCTTGGGCTGGACCTTTATAGATGCCAGGGTGTTGAGGAATGTGCATTGACAGTTTAGGGACATAGCTGGCAACTGATAGCAGGCTATGGTGTTGACTGCACTATTCCCCAAAGTCAGTTTTACAGGAAGTACCTCCGATGCATTATGCTGGGATACTAGTCTGGAGCTGTGCATATGGAGACAACACCACCTGTGGAGGTGAGGTCCATGTTTTGGTGCTGACAGCTGTGGAATGCGACATACTCATGGTTAGTGCAGGGCTGCTGTCTGCTACTGTGAACCACCTCTCCGTTACAGCACAATGTCAACAATGTCCTCCACTCTGAGAAGTGCTTTGAGTGACTGCATCTTGACAGTTAGATGTCTACTGTTGAGCAGCATGACCCTCAGATCGTATACATGTCTAGATGTTACAGTGTTAATTTGATTTGGAACACTGCCTAATAAGGCACTATAGGGGTGGCAAGATACTTACCCTGTATTTGGAAACCCAGGGCTGACAGATTTAGGACATCTCTGGTAAGGCATTGAGGTCTGTTTATCTTAAGCAGAGAAATACTGGATCCACCGAGAATGACACACAACACTTAAACCAATGCTGCAGTCAAATATCTGTTGATAGTACTGCAACATCGTTCTGTGTGAAGGCAGTATATTGCTCAGGGCTACTGTCACACCTGCCTGGACCACATAATCTGAGTGTTCAACCATGTCCCTTGTCATGTAGCCCAGGGAGGTGTGTCTCAGGTCATTCACACCCACATGGATTATGACAGAGTGATAATTGTGGGTGTTGTGGAGTGGCCTGACTGGGTGTGTCATGTGTTGGATGCTGGCACTTGATAGACATTTGGCTGTTACCTCCTCCATAATCAATATAGTGAGTGGGACATCTGTATGCCGCAGTACTGAGTCACCCATGATCACTGTATTGTGCAAGGTCATCAGCCTTAGGAGCTTACAGTGAAATCCAAACACAGGGACAAAAACCACAAAATGGCACCCAACCAAAAATGTTCAAGTTCTTTAATAAAATTAAGCGCTTTTCGTTTGTCACAGTATGCAAACTTCTTCAGACGAAAAGCGCTTAATTTTATTAAAGGACTTGAACATTTTTGGTTGGGCGCCATTTTGTGTTTTTTGTCCCTGTGTTTGGATTTCATTGTTTGTTCTTTTGCCTGTTTTGAGTTCAGCCTTAGGAACTTAGGTTGAGGGGCACATGGTGTAGGAGACATATGTGTCCTTTGGCATGTGCTATGTCGTGGTGTCTGAGTGGGTGTCTGTATTGCTGGTCTGTGCTGTTTGTGTAAATGTCCATTGAGTGCCTCTGTGAAGGTGGGTGTGTGGCTTTTCAGAATATTTCAGGGCTGTCATAATGGGTGTTGTGGTGAGCTATGTGGTCCACATGGTGTGGTGCAGGTGTTGATCTCATCCTCATGACTAGCTAGTCCAGACTTTGCTGGAGACTGCATATTTCCACATTTGGTGATATAGGGGTAACTCTTACTGGTCTGAGTGTTTGGAGTTTAGAGGAGAGGGTTGTCTGTGTACATGATGTAGTTGTAACAGTGCCTCAGACTGGACAAGTACACCAGGTTAATGGGGGAAAACGGAAAAAAACGCATTTCAATCATGCCAGGAGGGGTGGTCATAAGTAGTAAGTACCGGGGCTAATTCCATGATGAACGAGTACTGCTGATGGCTCCTAGGTGTAATACACTTATTGATACAATAACCTGTCGAAGTGCAAAGCTATAATGCTATTTGAAGTGCAAGACAGAAAGAATTAGCAAGATGTATGGTAGAAACTGAAGTCAGACTTCCTGCCACCTGTAATACTTTACCTCAGCTGTGCAGTTATCGGCATCTTTGGCCAGTTATAAGACCAGTAAACTCTGTAGTGCATGCAATTACTGTGTAATACTATAGTAGACATAACTAGATAGGCTGGAGTTCTCATCCCAATACTGGCCAGTGTGTGTTCGTGTGTGTGTGTGTGTGTGTGTGTGTGTGTGTGTGTGTGTGTGTGTGTGTGTGTGTGTGTGTGTGTGTGTGTGTGTTATACCATTTTTGACTTGTGAACCACCCTTTACACTTCCCGTCACTCCAGTTTAGAAGTCCTGTTGATGTCATTCACCTTAGAAGTACCTTTGGAGTAAGTGAAATTGTATAAGCTCTGTGACACATCTGATAACTATGTAACACTATAAAAAAATATAGAAGTAACTAGGTAGGCAGGAGTTCTGATCCCAATACTGGCAACTGCGTGCATGTGAATTAGATACTATGTGTCTCATACAATTTTGATTTGTGTTTCACCCATTACAATTCCCCCACCCTACTTTACAACTGCTGTTGTTGTCATTCACCTTAAAAGTACCTATGGGCAAGGTGAAATTGTGTAAGCTGTGTGGCATGTCTGATAACTATGTAATTCCATAATACAAATAACTAGATAGTCAGGAGTTCTAATCCCAATACTGGCAACTGTTTGTGTGAGAATCATGTACTGTGAAGGTTATACCATTTTGAGTTGTATAACACCATACTCATCCTAATTTAGCAGTCCTGTTGATGTCATTCACCTTACAAGTACCCATGGATGTAATGAGATTGTGTAAGCCCCGTGGCATGTCTCATAACTGCGTAACACTATAACAAACATACATACATAGATAGGTAGGAGTTCTAATCTGAATACTGGTGTGTGTGTGTGCATGTGTGTGTGTGTGTGTGTGTGTGTGTGTGTGTGTGTGTGTGTGTGTGTGTGTGTGTGTGTGTGTGTGTGTGTGTGTGTGTGTGCATGTGTGATACCATTTACATGGCAGGTGACCACCTTCTGATGCCATTACTTTATATAGTGTGGTACCAGTCCTCTGTACAGATGTGTTGGGAACATCCAGATGTTTGGAACCTATGAGTGCTCTGTCTGCCTTAACAATGCCCATGTATGTGACATAGTTGCCAGATAGGCCACAGTGAGTGTACTGACACATATGGCAACATTAGGTATCATACCTGACTGAAACAGTATACTGATACAATGTCTTCTACCCTCAAACTTGTCCAGGCTTGTAGGTGCAATACATGGGTACAGAGTCTTGGTTTTACAAGTGAATTGATCATGTCATGGGTCACAATAAAAGTTGGGAAAGGTGTGGACTGACATATTGTGGTTTCAATCAGTATATTTCTGAAAAAAATGGCATCTTAACAGATGTGTGTATACATTTTATATCCACTGTATAGCAATAATGTTTCACACATGTGCCTACCTTAGTCAGTTTGTCCAAAACATTTTGCTGGTGTCTGTTCAGACATCTTGCAATGAGAGGTTGTGAGAAATGCTACAGGAATGTTACATTCTCTTCAGATAGGCCCCTGTGGTGATCACTGTGATGCAATGCAATTAACCCCACCACAAGTGAACATGCAAATAAAGCAATATGGCTATTAGTCATAGTTGTGTGCATGGTAACTTGCATGCCCTCCACATGCCTGGGGTATTGCCAAAGCACAACTGAAGAATTCCATAACCACCAGCTCCAGGCTGCTGTCCCATATGCAGACCAGAGTGATCTATGTAGTTCTGGAAGAGAGGTATTATCAGCAGACTCACATGTGCCCTTGGAAAAGGATGGTTCAGCATGTCTGCACGTGTACAGTACAACACCCAATGCTACACATTTTGCTGTCCATCATAGATTTGGACTTCTGTGCATTAGAAATCCCCATCCACAACTGCAATCTAACCTGGCACATGCATGTAGATACTGTACAGATACAAGTATGTCTCATACAGTAGTCTACTAATCCTCACTGGTACCTTACCTGCACACTCCTTGTCCATTGTGCGTGTGCCACCCATCTCCAGCAAGTGGGGCTTTGTACCCTGTTGTTGTACTGTGATGGGGGGCCCAAGCTTGGCAAGGAGCTCCTCATTTGGTATCAGTGGGGGCTGCATGGCTGAGTTCCCACTTGTGGTTGTGGGGTCCCTGGCCATGGCAGCAGCCCTTTGCCAGACATGGCGTATGAGGCTGGTGGCATGATGCCACACCTGCTCATATGTATGTGTGTGCAGGCTTACCTAATTTACCCTGTGGACAGGGTCATTCCACAGGGTGGTCCTCTCCTGCAGATGTTGCTGGCTTTGGCCCAACAGTACTGTGTGGGTCTGTATTATGGCTTCCATTATCAGGTTGCATTCTGCTGGTAAAAAGGTCTCCCGCCAGTGATGTGACATTGCACCTGGTAGACACTAACAGGGAAAAACATCACAGGACCCCATACATTTGGCAACAGTATGCCCAGTACCTGCACATGTACCTTGAATACCAGTAGCCAACACTCAAAATCATACCAGTAGCCACCACTCACAACCACAGCATATGCCTGTAATCCATCAGCACAGTATTAGCTTGCATTGCACTCCTGGCCCTGTTGAGTCAAATTGCCCGCAGTGAGGGCAAGTTGTTTGCATAATCCATCATTCCTCATTCAGATCTGTGTAAATGGATGACATTAGCCATCTTCCATGCAGATGGTGTGTGGATGCTACTTTGGCTTGGTGTGACTACAGTGTGTAATACAGATGGGAGCACATGTCTGAGTTCATGTAGGATGCAAACAGGGATGATATGATGTCCTATGGATACTTACATTCGTTGCCTTTCAGGCAATATGTACCTGCTCACTGGTAATGAGGGGAGCGGTGTAGGTGCAGTACAAATCCACCCATAGTGATGCTGAGCCAGGGGGGCATGTTTGCCCTAACCCTATCTGCATCAGGTTGCCTGTAGCTATGTTATGTGTGTATGTGATCTGATTGGCCACCATTACAAGTTGGGTTGGTATGCTGCCTCCAAGATTGCAGACATATGGGAAGATGGCCTTGTGATTGTCCCTGGTGGATGTCTCCAATTTGTACTCATAGTTGGCCTCACAGTAATCCACCTGTGACCTTATATGCTTGTTCAGACAATGGCTGACTTGATGCCAGGTTGGTTCCTGTCCCTACTTTGCCTTGTACAGCCACTATAGGGACCAAGTCTGTGGTTTGTGTAATGCTGCTGTCCAGCAAAGGGGATTACTCTATGTTGGTGGAGGCAGGTATGACAAGTAAGGTATTGCTGAGTCCATACAGCCATGTATGTGCTCAATCAGTTATTTGTAGTGGGCATCATCACAAAGTCATAACACAGTTGGACACCTCTCCAATTTAATCATGATAATCATGCTTACTGTACTAACCATGGCTGTGTCAGGGCAATACAACAACCAGTACAGTGGAAAAGTTACTCTTCTGGGTGCACCGTAACTAAGATTCAACATGTGTACAACATGTACAGCTGTTTTAATTGACATTTTGCATCCCATGTCTGTTTTCATGAGGTGGACACATACACCTACTCATACTAGCATGTGCATAGCTAATACCTCACATACATGTCTGTTCTATGTCAGTATGGCAGACTAAATTCACACTCTTGCTGCACAATCATCCCTCTCAACCTGTTACAGCAAGACATGTGTGGGATGCCATGCATACATGGGTGCAATGGGACAAAATCATTGACAGTATCTCAATATTGCTATAACATACCTGAATCATTCAATAGCACAGTAGTCTTTGCACTGAAAGGCATCCCCTGGAGGATGTCCAACAGTCATATGGCAGGAAGAGAGGGGAAAGGCTAGGATGGTGGTATTGAGGGTAAGAACTGTTAATGTTGGCAGTATGAGTGGTATAGGGACCAGGCTAGCTGATATGATGGCCAGGGGGATGTTTGATATATCGTGTTTGTGCAATAGACCACATGTAAGCAGATCATGGCTGGGTGCATGGTAGGCAGGTCACAATTGTGCTATCAAGATGTGGACTGGAGGTGGAAGGTGGTAGGGTCTCTGCTGAAGGAACAGTATGCCATGAGTGTTTTTGGAGGATGACATAAGTGTCTGATAGAGTGATGTTTCTGAAGCTGTAAGCTGATGGTGTAATGATGATTGTTGTTAGTGCATATGCTATGCAAGTTGGTTGTGCAATGGATGAGAAATAGAAATGTGATGTCAGCTGGATGACATGGCGATGACTGTACCCAAATGTGACAGGCCCATTGAGAGGCTGATGAATGAAGAGAAGAGCCAGAGAAGGATGGATGATGTGGGTATGGTGAATCAGGAACTGCAATGGCTTAACAAGGAGGATGTAAGGATAGCTATGGAGAGGATGAATACTGGTAAGCCTGTTGGTCCACATTACACACCTGTGGAAGCATGGAGTTGTTTAGGGGAAATGGCAGTGGTGTGTTGGCCAGACTGTTTACTGATATCTTGGGAAGTGTGAAGTTGCATGGGGAGTGAAGAGAAAGTACTTGGGTACGGTGTTAAGAATGAGGTTGATGTGCATAGCTGTGATAACTACAGAGGGATAACATTGACCAGTCACAGCGTGAAGTTATGGGTAAGAGTAGTGGAAGCTAGGTTACGCAGGGAGGTGAGGAGTACTGGTCATGTGTGGAAAGGGCACCAGCAACGTGATGTTTGCTCTGAGACTGTTACTGGTGGAATACAGGAAAGGTCAGGAGTTGCTTTGTGTGCCTCTCTGGACTTACAGCAAGCATATGACAGGGTGCCTAGACAGGAGTTGTGGTACTGTATGATGAAGTCATGAGTGGAAGAGATATATGTAAGAGTGGTACAGGATATGTACAAGAGTGGTGTGACAGCATTGAGGCCTGCAGAGGAATTGATGGATGTGTTTAAGGTGAAGGTGGGATGACATCAGGGATCAGCTGTGAGCCCTTTCTGATTTGCAATGGTGATGGACAGGTTGACAGACAAGATCATATGGGAGTCCCTGTTGACTATGTTGTTTGCAGATGACATTGTGATATGTATTGAGAGTAGGGGACAGCTTTTGGAGACCCTGGAGAGGCGGACACATGCTCTAGAGAGGAGAATGAAGGTCAGCAGCACTAGGATGAAATATCTGTGTGTGAATGAGAGGGAGGATAGAGGAATGTTGAAGATGGATGGGGTACAGTTGGCAAAGGTGGATGTGTTCAAATGTTTGGGATTAACATTTCAGAGTAATGAGGACTATGGAGGACAGATGATGAAAAGAGTACAGGCAGGATGAAGAGGGTGGAGAATAGTGTCAGGAGTAATATGTGACAGACGAGTACCAGTAAATGTGATATGTAAGGTCTACAAGAGGGTAGTGAGACCACCTATATTATATGGGTTGGAGGCAATGGCATTGAAAAAAAGGCTGGAGTCAGAGCTGCACATGGCAGAGTTATAGATGTTATGATTTGCACTGGATGTGACATGGGTGCACAGGTTTAGCAATGTGTATATGACAGGCTCAGGCCATGTTGGACGGATATGAGACAGTGTTGAAGAGGCAGCATTACATCAGTTTGGACATGTGCTGAGGAGGGGTGCTGAGTATATTGGGAAAAAGATGGTAAGGATGTAGCTGCCAGATAAGACGAAGAGAGGAATGCCTCATATAAGGTTTCTGGATGCGGTGAGAGAGGACATGCAGGTGTCTGGTATGAGAGAGCAAGATTCAGAGGACAGGCAGAAATGGCAACAGATGATCCACTGTGGCATTCCTGAATGGGAAAAGCCAGAGGGTAATGAAGGGGGATGATGTAATGTCAGTCCACAAATTTGGCAAAGATTTGACAGACATAACACAACTTTGTGGGTAAATGACTACAGATATGAGGCACACATATGGTCAGTGTGCAGAAGACTGGACAGTTTAACGGTATGAGCTCAGTATACATCATGCAGTTCAACACACACAACTGCAGCAGTACTTTCTAATTCTAATTATGAATTTATTTATTAATTTATTTATAAGTCATAATTATGAATTTAATTATAAGTATTTATTTTGATTATTGAATATTAATTTCGTCATCATTTACACATATATATATGTTTTAATATATTCATTGGGGATGCAAATTGTTGTGTTTTATTTAACATAACATATATTACAACATTATATTATGTATTATATTTTAATGTAAATTATTGTTATTAGTTAATATTATGCAAATACATTTATGTATTTTATAAGTACATACATAAGAATATTATGGATTTTAAAGTTTTTAAAGTTTTTAGGTTTATTTATAAAGTGAGCAGGGTTTTGCATTTGTATATGTGCATGCTTATAAATTTTAACATTAATTTTCATATTTTTATATAATTTACACAGAACATTATTTACAATTGGATACAATAATTTAGTAATATAATAAGAAGTAATATATTGTGGCAATATAGGTTAATTAGTTAAATATTATTTAAATAATTAAGTGTAATTAATTGTAGGTTGATTAATATTTGATTGGTAATGAGCAGGGTATTTATACTAGGGAATTGTTGTAATAGTTGTTCTGAAGAAGTCTTTCATACTAAGACGAAACCTAGGTTAACATTCGTGTTGGATTTGTGTTATTGTGAATTCTACGTCTGTTTCGTGCCTTGTCATATTTGTGGAGAATAAAGTGACATTCTCGTATATCTACCTTCTGAAAAGCCAACTTGTTTATTGGACTTACGTGGTGCCTGTGGGTAATTCAGCATTGTTACTATCTTGACACTCTGTTACCGATTTGGTTTGGTTGCGGTCCTGCATTCGAACCACCATATCTTCGGAATTGTTTGTGGTTGGTGGTTATTTAGTTAGTTGGCATTGTGTTTTACACGGAGAAATGGAACCCCGTTCGGATGTTATGGACTTACTTAACCAAATCAACATGCAGCTTAATGAACATACGGAGCAGATAAAGAATCTGATAGAAAAGCAACAAGTTATGGCGGTTGCTTCAAATCTGGTATTTGGAAGTTTGGGTATACCTTTGACGCAATCTACTCCACCTGGAATTCATTCTGTTGTCAATGTGGAAGAGGCGAATGCCGATATTCCGGGTAGTAAAAAAACAACAGACAGGTATACTACTAGTGGTAATACTAAACCAGATAAGATGCAATGGAAAAATAACAATTTCAGTTTTCACCATGAAACCATTAATAGTGGGTCTTGTCGATTAGTAAATCTTTCATTAACCGAGAAGTTAAGGAATTTTGATAAAAAACTGTTCCAAATGAAAAAACTACAACTGGAAAACAATTATTTATCAAGGAATATAGAATTGGGGTTGGTTCCACGGGGTTTAAGATTGTGGAGATACCCCAATGGTATTTCTGATAATCAAGAAATGATAAATGAAGTTCATCAGTTATTTGATAAAACGGGTTTGGAACTCTTGAAAATTATGATTAAATATAATGACATAGTTATAGTAAAGCTTATGACTGAATTGGAAAATGAAAATGACTTAATTTTAAGTGACTTGAACTTTGATCATTATCAAACCAACTATAAAAATATTTTAACTAGTGTGAATAATGGTATACATGACATGTTTTTGAGAAAGTCCAACAAAATTAAGAGAGATATGGAAGAATATCGTGTTCATAAGGTTTATCCGTTGTCGAAGGGTCACCATGGTAACAACAGAAGGTGAATGAATAGCCAGGAAGTGACATCACCAAAAAACGTATCACAACATGTTTCTGAAGAAATCCCTTTAGAGAAAGGCCCGAGACGTTCGGAGAGGCTACGCAATTGAGGCGAAGGGTGGCAACATCAGAGAAGAGAGGAAAATGGGAGATATCAAGAGCAAGGAGCCCATCCCAAAAGATGGGACGATCAGTCGAAACAACAGGGTTCATATGGGGGAGATTGGAACTAAGGAACAATCAATCTGAACAAACGTTTCTAAATGATGGAGAAAGTTTTTCAAAATTAAATGACAGTGGGTCCTTAACAGTTGTAATGAATGAAGATATTTCCGGAGTAGTTTTGAGAAAAGGAAAATCAACATTTAGTGTAAGTACTGCTATCACATATGAAAACACGAACACTGTGTTGCAAGCACAGACATTATATTCTGACCCTTGTTTTAAAGAGAGAAGTTTAAATGTAACTTTTAGTGAAATGTTAAACAATTTAAGTGTTTATAACGTTCCAGAAGGTGAAGTCACTAACAAAAAGTATATTTACAATGGTGGCAATAATGCGGGCGTGGAAAAATGTTCTTTTGATGCAGTAGAAGTAAATGAAAGTTTTAATTTAACAGCTTTGATTAATATCTTGCAAGAAAATTTAAATACACAAACAAATAGTTTTAAACCTACTATTATAGAAAATAAATATGGTGATTTTAAATTATACAATTATACAAGTAAATGTTTTAATATTAAACATGCAGATCTTTTTTCTAAAGGGTTTACATTTGTACCTGCAACAAATGGAAATGTGGTGGATGTTTTAATAGATTTAAAATTATTTACTCGAAAAATGAACATTAAGATGTGGTTTTCTGACCATATAAATGATGAGAGAAGAAACAACAATAATACAAAAGATTTAAAAAGGTCAAGCAAATTCAATCCCCCACCCAACAATACTGTGGCTTTATTTGAAAAAGCTTGTGAACTACAGATAAGAGAATATTTTAGAGATGGGGTTAATAATAATAATAATAATTATTATTATAAAAATAAAAATAATAATAATACAAATATTAATAACATTAATCATATTGATTTTAACAACAGAAATGAAAGAATTAAGTATGGAAACCTAGCTGAGGAAGAAAATCATTTGTTATGTCAGCTTATTAAAGACAATACCATTCGTTACATGAAGCCTGATAAGGGCAATGGAGTAGTGATAATGGATAGGAATGATTACTCAAATTTTATGCTTCAAATGTTAACTGAAGATATGTATGAAGAGGTAACTTTGAATCAAATTAATATAGCCTTTTCCAAAATTGATTTAATGATAGAAGATTTGTTATTACAAGATCAGATAAATGAAATGGATTTAGGTTATTTGAAAAATGAGTTTCCAGTTATTAGTAATATATTTGGAATTCCCAAAATTCATAAAGGTATAGAAAATGTGACTTTTAGACCCATAGTGGATGCAAAAAGAAGTAAAACGTATTTTATGAGTAAATATTTAGATTTTCATTTACAAAAAGGGCTGAAAGTATTTGATTATATAACCAAGGATTCTTGGCACTTTTTACATAAACTTAATTGTGTCAGTTTTACCAACACCACATTGTTTCTTACTATAGATGTAGTGAATTTATATTCAGTTATTCCCAACAACATAGGTTTAAAATGGTTAGAAAGTCAACTTTTAAAAACAGGTATTTATCAGCAAGATGACATTAATGTTTATATATCACTTATGGAAATCATACTGACCAATAATTTTTTATTCTTTGAAGGGAGTTACTATAAGCAATTAACAGGGGTAGCAATGGGTGCAGCTTGTGCCCCTAGTTATGCTAATTACATTATGTCATACTGGGAACAAAATTATGTATTTGAAAGTGAATTTTTTTCAGATATAATACATTATACACGGTTCCTGGATGATATATTTATTATATGGAAAGGTGGTGTTGAGAAAATGTTTGAATTTATGGAATATATTAATAATACTGTGGAATTTTTAAGATTTACCTTTAATTACAATGAACACGAAATATCCTATGTGGATGTCTCTTTAAAGTTTGACAAAACAAAAAATATTTTGTCTTCAAAAATTTTCAGGAAAGCTACGTTCTCTAATGCATATTTGGATTATTCTAGCTGGCATCCCTTCCATCAAAAGAAAGCTATTGTAAAGGGTCAGATGGTTAGGGCAGCCAGGATGGTCAATCTAATGGAAGATTTTGATAGAGAACTGAGTTGTATGTCAGATATGTTTATTAAAAGAGGTTATCCCATTATTTTAAATAGTATTAAAAATGAAGTCATAGTGAAGAGGAATAATGGTATTTATCAGCCTCTATTAAAGTCAGATATAGATACTACTAATGTAAGTAATAGGTATAATAGATTATATATGGGTGAAGGAAGTCATAATAAAGATAATAAGAAAGATTCTTTATTCTTTATAACTACATATACCTATGATACAGAATTTATTACTAATACTATTCGGAATAATTGGGAAATGTTAAAATTAGATGCAAATGTTAGTAGGAAACTGAAGGAGTTACCTATAAATGTATATAGGAAGGCAAGATCATTTAAAAATGTATTAGAGAGTAGTACACATGTTAATAGTAGGTGGACATCATGCAGACCCAATGGAAATTTTAAATGTGGGAGATGTAGCCTTTGTGCTTATATCTTAACCACTAATAATAAAATGTTGGTGAAAAATGAAATATTGTTATTTAAAGGACATTTCAATTGTTATTCTAAAATAGTATATATGGCAAAATGTAATGGATGTTCAGCCTTTTATATAGGTAAAACCTGTAGGGCCCTTAGAGATAGGATAGGTGAACACCTTCTTGATATTAGGCATCAAAAGAATACCAATGCTCTTTTTAGGCATATTAAACAGTATCCGGGCCACAATTTTAAATTTATTGTTATTCAACAAATAAATAAGGATTTACAAGGGTATATTTTGGACATTCATTTGGATGTATGTGAAATGATGTGGCAATTAAAATTTGATGCCACTAGATTTCCGGGCTTAAATGATAACATTAGTATGGCCCCTTTATTAAAACTTAGGTTTATTAATAGTTAGATAAATTCTAATTATGAATTTATTTATTAATTGGTTTATAAGTCATAATTATGAATTTAATTATAAGTATTTATTTTGATTATTGAATATTAATTTCGTCATCATTTACACATATATATATGTTTTTAATATATTCATTGGGGATGCAAAATTGTTGTGTTTTATTTAACATAACATATATTACAACATTATATTATGTATTATATTTTAATGTAAATTATTGTTATTAGTTAATATTATGCAAATACATTTATGTATTTTATAAGTACATACATAAGAATATTATGGATTTTAAAGTTTTTATAGTTTTTAGGTTTATTTATAAAGTGAGCAGGGTTTTGCATTTGTATATGTGCATGTTTATAAATTTTAACATTAATTTTCATATTTTTATATAATTTACACAGAACATTATTTTACAATTGGATACAATAATTTAGTAATATAATAAGAAGTAATATATTGTGGCAATATAGGTTAATTAGTTAAATATTATTTAAATAATTAAGTGTAATTAATTGTAGGTTGATTAATATTTGATTGGTAATGAGCAGGGTATTTATACTAGGGAATTGTTGTAATAGTTGTTCTGAAGAAGTCTTTCATACTAAGACGAAACCTAGGTTAACATTCGTGTTGGATTTGTGTTATTGTGAATTCTACGTCTGTTTCGTGCCTTGTCGTATTTGTGGAGAATAAAGTGACATTCTCGTATATCTACCTTCTGAAAAGCCAATTTGTTATTGGATTTACGTGGTGCCTGTGGGGAATTCAGCATTGTTACTATCTTGACACTCTGTTACCGATTTGGTTTGGTTGCGGTCCTGCATTCGAACCACCATATCTTCGGAATTGTTTGTGGTTGGTGGTTATTTAGTTAGTTGGGATATGTATTGAGAGTAGGGGACAGCTTTTGGAGACCCTGGAGAGGCGGACACATGCTCTAGAGAGGAGAATGAAGGTCAGCAGCACTAGGATGGAATATCTGTGTGTGAATGAGAGGGAGGATAGAGGAATGTTGAAGATGGATAGGGTACAGTTGGCAAAGGTGGATGTGTTCAAATGTTTGGGATTAACATTTCAGAGTAATGAGGACTATGGAGGACAGATGATGAAAAGAGTACAGGCAGGATGAAGAGGGTGGAGAATAGTGTCAGGAGTAATATGTGACAGACGAGTACCAGTAAACGTGATATGTAAGGTCTACAAGAGGGTAGTGAGACCACCTATGTTATATGGGTTGGAGGCAATGGCATTGAAAAAAAGGCTGGAGTCAGAGCTGCACATGGCAAAGTTATAGATGTTATGATTTGCACTGGATGTGACATGGGTGCACAGGTTTAGCAATGTGTATATGACAGGCTCAGGCCATGTTGGACGGATATGAGACAGTGTTGAAGAGGCAGCATTACATCAGTTTGGACATGTGCTGAGGAGGGGTGCTGAGTATATTGGGAAAAAGATGATAAGGATGTAGCTGCCAGGTAAGATGAAGAGAGGAACGCCTCATATAAGGTTTCTGGATGCGGTGAGAGAGGACATGCAGGTGTCTGGTATGAGAGAGCAAGATTCAGAGGACAGGCAGAAATGGCAACAGATGATCCACTGTGGCATTCCTGAATGGGAAAAGCCAGAGGGTAATGAAGGGGGATGATGTAATGTCAGTCCACAAATTTGGCAAAGATTTGACAGATATAACACAACTTTGTGGGTAAATGACTACAGATATGAGGCACACATATGGTCAGTGTGCAGAAGACTGGACAGTTTAATGGTATGAGCTCAGTATACATCATGCAGTTCAACACACACAACTGCAGCAATACTTTAATCTGCACATGCTCTGTATAGTTGTCTTATATTTACAAGACAAAATGTGTATCATAGTTATATGCACAGGTAACATATGGATATGTACAACATCCCAGTAGGTGGCCTAGTCACTACAGACAGAGCTACATGCTCTGGCCATCAATGCTGTTCAGCAGTACATCAGTACAGCAAGTCTTGTTGAGACATATGCTTTCAAACCTCTATTTTCTATTATTACAGACCACCTACTGCATTCAGCTACATGCTTACTTGTTTTGCGTACCTTTCTCTTTTTTCTGGAATTTTCACAGATATATCCTTTTTTTTATTTCTCACACTACTTCAGCTTTGCACTGATGGACTATCTATGACAGAGGTGGTTTGAATAGATGGCAGCTTGTCTTTTGTAGGTAATGCTCATGACCATGTGATGGCCAGAACACCAGTTTGGTGTTCTTCAGTTGCTGATTCCATGCAGAGCAGCTGTGTAGTTATTCCAATAGGCAATGTCATGGCAACACACTCCTACAATTGAGTACTCCATGTGGGTGTTGGCCCTTTCCCTTACCTGTGAAGAAGACATCCTGGAGGTGTGTGAGCTAATACCTCTTAGAACAAGACCTGTGGAGACAAGCCAACTAAATGGTGGAGAAGACTCAAGACTTAGGGGCAGAATGTGAGTATTGCTGTTATATGTTTTGATCAATGCTTATTTAACATGGTTTGTCTGAACATGTTACTTCTGCATGGGTTTCAGTCTGACAAAGTTATGTGTCTGCATAGCTCTCAGCTGTAGGGCTATCCACATAATGGCCAGAGGTTTGCCTATTATGTTTGGTCTCTTCCCCAGACAGGTGTTGTCCTTGGCAAATCAGTAGCATACTCTGGTGATTGCAATCAGTAAATGCTAACATCCATTTGTGTTTAAGACTTTATATCCCTCAGAAATTATATGTTACAACAAACCATGTAACACTAGCAATTTTTTCAGTGTATAATAGCAATATTTCAAGTATGGCCATGTTTTTGGGCCTCTTTCCCAAATGATGTCAGGCTTTGTACAGATGACATACAGTAGGAGGTTGATAGTCAGGTCTACCATTATTTTGTTCTGTCACTCCTGCTGAGGGGAAAGGGTAGACAACATGTGAGAGTCTGTACATTCAAGAGGTTGCGGTATGGAGAATGGTCTTAGATGCCCTTGTAACATATTTTATGTGGTGGAGAGTAACAAGTGTTTTAAAACAAGGCTGATAGAACATGTGAGACATATTACTGATGAGAAAGAAGACAGTTCTATGGCTGTAAATTTTAATAATTCTCACCATGGGGGTAGTAATTATGAAAGAACATTTGTTATGTACAGAATCAGTTTAAATTCTTAAATGTGATACATTATCCCCTAGGGGGTTAAATGAGTTGTGTAATTGGAGGTTGTGTATATACGTGTAATTAAGTGTAGTGGGTTACAAGGTACTGCTTTGGAAAAAGTCTGTTTCTCAGTTTGATCAAACAGTTATAAAAAACAATTGTTATGTACAGAATCAATGTATCCTTTTAAATGTGATACTTTATCATCTAGGGGATTGAATGAGGATAGTAATTGGAGGTGTGTATTTAAATGTAGTCAAGTGTTAATTAATCTTCTAATTAAGACAAGTATTTGTTGTAATAAGGTATAGCCACAGTGGTGCAGTGGTAGCATTGTCGCCTCACAGCAAGAGGTTCTCCCATTCGATTCTTGGCTGGAGCGCCATCTGTGTAGAGTCTGCATGACCTCCTCGTGGTTGAGTGGCATTCAAAAGACATGCTCAAGGTAAGGCGCTGGGCTGGCACCTCGGCAATCTACTGCCAATCATTAGCAGACCAGAGTTCTGCTGTGGCGACCCCTAACCGGGAAAAGCCAAAAAAAGAACATTTGTTCTAATGTTTTACTCCTTCAAGGCTTTGGCAAAGACATTAGAATAAAATGAACTTGTATGAATTACTGGCTGTATTATTGTTTACTATTTTTGCTTATTGTAGTTGTTTTGCTAAGAGGTCACTGTGTATGTCTGGCCTATCATGATTTTCTAGCAGTGTACAGTTCACTTATTATTTGAACTGGGGGGGCCAATGTCAGTGTCGTGGGTCCGTTTGTATCCAACTGTGCATGCTGCCCCAGTTATGGGTGGTCTATCAGCATGTTTGTATGGGCATTTAGAGACCTGTATGCATACATATATATATATATATATATATATATATATATATATATATATATATATATATATTTATATATGTATTATACACACACACACACACACATATATATATATATATGGTTCCCATTCAAAAGCCTGAAACATCATAAGCCTGAAAATCAAAATCCTGAAACCAAAAGCCTAAAAATTCAGAATCCTGAAAACTCAAAATCCAGAAAGCCCAAAATCCTGAAAGCCCAAAATCCTGAAACTCAAAATCCTGAAAACACAAATAATGCTAATATGTCACTATAAAGACACTAATATCTACCAACTGACCCTGACCCTAACCCTAACCCTAAGGTCCGTCACTATCGCACACTCACCTGAGCAGCCCCTAACCCTAACTCACTTAAACCGCCTCTAACCCGAATATTTGTCACTATTGCATACATGCCTAACCTGCGCCCTAACCCTAACTCACTTAAACCGCCCCTAGCCCTAACATAAAACCAACCGCACACTTACCTGACCCCAACGCATGACCTAACACCACAGGGCTAACAATAGCAAAGCCACAATGACATCAGTATGCCTATTTTGTGTTTTCAGGATTTTGAGTTTCAGGATTTTGGGCTTTCAGGATTTTGAGTTTTCAGGATTTTGAATTTTCAGGCTTTTGGTTTCAGGATTTTGATTTATATATATATATATATATATATATATATATAGATATATACACACACACACACACACACACATATATATATATATATATATATATTTATATATATATATATAATATAGATATATAGTTATATATATCATATATATATATATATATATATATACATATATATATATATATATATATATATATATATGTATATATATATGTGTGTTAGAATTTCTTGGTAATATATCTAAATATTGTTATACATATATATATATGTATCTCCACACATATCTAGCTATACCTCTATATATGTAAGTATTTCTTTATGCATATATTTGAAGATAATCATTCCTCATCGCACAATGTGTCTTTTCTATTGTAAACTGACTGTACTGCATGATATGTTGTAAAAAATATCCTGACATCACACAGCTAAGATGGCCTAGTGGTAAATTTCTGTGACTATGGTGTATGGCATCCTAGGGTCAAGACTGAGCACTGCTGAATATTTTGTTGCTGGGCTGCTGGATACAGAGTTATTAATTCACTTTTTAGCAGTTGTTGTCAGGTTTGCATGGCGCTAAGCGGCGATAAAACATGGTTAAACCAATAGACACTTAAACTGTGTAGGCTTCGTTTACTAAAGCTTACCTGTGCACAAATATGCTTAGCAGAGAAACTACTGGTTATCATTCACATTTAAGCAATGTTTGCACCTGCTAAGCATAGCTCTGCCCTGGTAACCATTGCTCACATTCCAGTCTATAAAACAGCAGAGTAATGACATCAAGTAATAAGTTTATTTATTGTCCTGTACATAACATGTTTTTATGTGCTCTCATTACAGTAGCAAGGGGTGTGACTATACCAGATAGGACATTTGGGTGTACATTGGTAGTATCCCATGTTGTTTTATTTATTATTTCTTATACATGGGTAGTATCACATGTTATATCCACTTACACACTTGCATGTTGCACCAGCTACAGTATACTGGTTGATGAATATGATTCCACACATATTGTATTATGAAATAAGTACTGTTGACACTGCTTTTCCATGTAAACTTAGATTGCTTATTGTAGTCCTCCAACCATGCACTTTTGCATGTAGAGCTGGGACTCTGAGTACTTTGCTATCTTTTTCTTGGTGTTTCAGCTGTATGTTTTTATGTATCTTCTATCGGATATTAATATGATATTATTATGTAAACTGCAGAATACTAGTTTTTTGCCCATATCATTGAGGACGGCTGTCATGTAGTAATGGCATACATTTCACTTTCAGACTTTTATCCTTCAAGACATTCATGCTAATGCATAACATGTTTGCTGTCCACTTCCTGTCTGTCCCCTCTGCAGATGTGCAGATGTCAGGTATTGCTAAGGCCATACAACTATGTAGGTGCCTTCATACTTTTGTGCTGTAGGCCTGTGCACTGCTGCTAGCTCCAACAAATGGGGCGTCCTTCATGTGGGCCATGGCCCTATTACTTGCCTGTGTGAGGGACATTACAGAGGTGGTGGGCTACAGATTCACAGACAGTAGATGAGAATACTTCACAGGACAGGACATCTGGAGACAGCACAACAACATGGGGGACATATCCCCTGAATTGTGAACAGATTATATGTCATCATTAGTGCTGTTATACTCATGGTGGGTTGACAGGGTTTGTGTGGGACATTGATTTAGTGAGTGACTTCATGTTTGACAGTGATATGTCTCTGACATACTTCTCCACTAGCATACTGTTCACAGATTGGCCATATATTTGCTTGTTATGTTTTGTTCTGTTCCACAGACAGTTGTTGTCCTTGGAAAATCAAGTCAGGGACTCTTGGGAATGCAGTCAGTAAATACTAAACTCCATTGGTATTACTGCCTTCATATTCCTCATAAAGGATATGTTACAACAAACCCAGTAACATCAGAAACTGTCTAAATTGCTGTCACCAATATGTCCAATCCACACCTGGGTTCGTGCCTTTGTTCCCAAATGATGTCAGGCTCTGTCCAGATGTCATGCACTACGAGGCTCGGACATACTTAGTAGCATTATTTCTTGCCTGCATTCCTCCTAACATCCCAGTGATGTAGTAGACCCACAGACATGTTACAGGGAAGAGACCATAAAAATCAGTCCTGAGCTTGTACATTCTGAGGTGAACTGTACATTTGAGAGGTCTGTGCATATCTGGTCATTGTTGACAGACTGTTGAGATTATGTACACATCATATGTACATGTTATTTTGGATGTGTATGAAGTGGGGTAGATGTAAGCATTATGGCTCCTTTTTTATCTGACTGTGCATGCTGCTCCAGTGTCTGCTGGTCTATTGGCTGCATGCCTTTGTAGCAGCAGACTGAGACGTGTCCTGTACCATGGTCAGGATTCAGACTACACTGAGAATTGAGCCACTATATGTAGGGGTAGTGTGTGACTGGAAAACTATTATGAATTTCTTCACACAGTCTGTATACTCTACTGTTCACCTGACCTACTGGTATGTGACTGTGGTGGAATTGGTTGTGTATATGCACTTTGACACTGGTGTCTGATTCTTGGTGCTATAACATCCCTGTAGTGCCTGACATCCCAAAGGGGGATGACAACGCTTTCGTTGATATTGAGCTTAAGGCCATGGCTCTGACAAAAGTCATTGGTCTCAGTGAGGCCATTCTGTAGGATGTCAACATCACTTAGGTAGTTAATAGCTCCCAGCTTGCAATTGTCTGCAAACATTGTCAGCTAGAGTCCTGTTGTGTTGGACTGAACCTCAGAGAAGTTGATACCAAACAGGAGAGGTCCCAGAACCGAACCCTGTGTAACTCTACACATGACTGGTCAGCAGTCTGACTTGGGCTCAGCTACTTTTACACTGTAGGTTCTATCTGTGAGACAGTTTGCAACCCACCTACTGTTATAGGGCTTAATGTGTAGCTTAGTGAGTTTATCCATGAACCCTGAGTGGGGAATCAAAGGGCTTGGCCAGATTGAGGTAGGCTGTATGAACCAGCTTGCCTTCATCCACAGCTCTGGTGATTAACTCAAAAAAGTCAACCAGGTTGATTGAACAGGCATGATCTACCCTTCATAAAAGCAAACTGTGTGGGATCCTATGTCTAGAGAGTCCCATATCCCTGTTTCTTAGGCCCATGACGATACTTTCCATAGCTTTGCATGACAGCCTTGTCAGGCTAATGGGGTGATACTTCCCAGGGTCTGCAGCCACTCCTCGCGTGTGGAGAGGGATAACTCTAGCAGTGCACCAGTCAGTAGGGACAAAGTCTGAGGTGAGGCTGGGATTGAACAGGGCACACAGTTGAGGTGCCAGTTCACTCTGTAGTTCATGCAAAAGACAGCCAACGATATTGCCAGGTCCTACAGAAGCTGTATTCTTGGCCTTGGACAGTGGTGTATTAACCAAAGCAGCAGTACTACTGGGTGCCTGGCAGTGTGCTGGTATTGTGACTGGTCCTTTGGGGGTAGATTGAGGGGTAAAGTTACCACTGAATCTGTATGCCAGTATATATTGGCAATATCTGTTGCCTCAGTAAAGGAGTTAACAATGTGCAGTAGCTCAGAGCACATGTTGGTATTGCAATGGAGATTCTTTACATAATTATAGGGGACCTTGTGGATGTCTTTACTGTGTGCTTCAATTTTGTTTTCACAGCTAGCTATAGAGTATTTTATGAGGAATCTCATCTTTTTGTTGAGGCTGATAAGGGTTTTTTCCAGTCTTGGGACTTCACCTTATTCCATATCAGTTTCCTCCTTCTGTTGTAGAGTTGTTTGGGCAGGGGACCACCAGATTAGCTTCCCTTTTCTGGAGGGGAGCATTTTGTTTCTATTTGGGTATGGTGGAATCCATGCATTTGTGTACGTGTTCGTACTGCATTGGTGTTTGGAGGTCGTGCAACTAGTCTCCATTTGCAAAGGTGCCATGAAGTTAGCCACCTCTGATCTTTGGAGACCAAAGTTGGCTTTGGAAAGGTTTTTCATGGTGGTTACCTTTGCAGGGAGTGGGAGGGATGTGGATTTCTAAGGTGATGACACTGTGGTCAGATCTAACCATGGCCGAGTTGACTATTGGTGTACAGCAACAGTCGCCCATGTTAGTACTGACTAGGTCAATGATGTTGCTACCTGTAGTGGGTGTAGAACCAAGCTGGTCCAGGCCATTGGAATGGATGCATTCCAGGCAACATTGGGCAAATGCGTTGATACATGGGTAGCTTTCACAGGTAATGGAGGGGTAGTTGAGGTCAACCAGTATGATAGTGTTAGGTTGGACAGTAATAGTCTCCAGGGCACTTAGGAACATGGGGTTTGACTCTTGGGACATAATTGGGAACCTATAACAGGCTACAACTTGAATTGCTGTCTTACCCTATGTTAGCTACACCTGCAGTATCTGTGATGCATTATGTTGGGCTACCAGTGTGGACATGTGCGCATCCTTTTTAAATAAGGAGTGCTTTGAGTGAGTGCCTTTTTAGATTTAGACTTCTAGTGTTTAGCAGCATGACCCTCAAATTGCATTTGTTTGTAGCTGTTATATATTTAGGTATATTTATGTGTGTGTGTGTGTGTGTGTGTGTGTGTGTGTGTGTGTGTGTGTGTGTGTGTGTGTGTGTGTGTGTATATATATATATATATATATATATATATATATATATCTACATATTTATACTTTTCTATATATATGTTTATGTATGTATGTATGTATGTATGTATATATCTTACATGCATATCTCTATAGATATATTTTGTGTCTATATTTGTCCACATATATATCACCATGCATAAATACATGTATATATAGAAAGCCTGACTGATTATAATGAATCTTTTCCCTACTGTTGAATGACTCTACTGACTGATATGTTTGGAAAATCATAAGCATTTTGTACAGCTCACATTGTGTATTAGTACATTGCTCTAACTATGTTGTACAGGGCCCTGGATTCAAGACTTGGCAGGACTGATACTTTTGTTGCAAGGTAGAACAGTTGCTGCTGGAGACAGATGGATAAGGGGAATATTTCAAAGATGTCACTATTTTTGGCCCTTTGACCCCTATTTTAACAACCTTTGGAAAGATTTCTTACAGTAAGAGGTTTGGGGTATGGATCTGATGTGCAACTCCAATATATATATATATTTAGAAGGTTGAACCGCTGAAATCTCGAAAGTCATATGGTCGAGACCATATGCTCGAAATTTCAGAAGCTCAACCTTCTGAATGGGGATCGGCATAAAGTACAGAATGGGAGACTTCCCTTTTTGCACTGTAGTATGATCTCGGAGTTAGAATAAATAAGTAGTGGGGGGTGTAGGGGGTGCAGGGGGGGCTTTCCCCCCTGCAGAAACATTGTTTTGTGTTTTGTTTTGTTTTTTGAGTTCCGTTTCAGAAAGTCGAGCTTCTGAAATTCGAGCATATGGCTTCGGCCATATGACTTTTTAGCTTTCAGCGGTTCGACCTTCTAAAGGGGAACCCTGTATATGTATAT